>NC_080042.1:69648671-69717550 GCF_012489685.1 Lotus japonicus
TTTCTCAAATATCAAACTCCTGTCACGCTTACACTGATTCTACGCGTGAGTCGGAAATTAGCTTGTTCTGAAAATCCAGGTCTTACAATACTACCCCCCAAAAGAAAGTTTCGTCCTCGAAACTTAAGGCTCAGTGAAGAGTTCCGGATACTGTTCCTTCATCCTCTCTTCTAGTTCCCAAGTAGCATCGCCCGTGACTTGGTTCCAAATCACTTTTACCAGAGGAACCTGCTTGTTCCTCAACTGCTTGATCCTACGTTCCTCAATCCTCATTGGTGCCACTTCAAAAGACAAGTTGTCTCTAAGCTGAATATCATCTTCCTTGATGATGTGAGAGGGATCAGGAATATACTTCCTCAATTGTGATACGTGTAGCACATCATGAATCTTGGAAAGAAAAGGTGGGCAACGCAATCCGATAAGCTACTTTACCGACTCGCTCGATAATCTGATACGGTCCAATGAACTTCGGTGTCAGCTTCCTCGACTTTATCGCTCTTCCCACTCCGGTAGTTGGTGTCACGCGAAGAAACACATGGTCTCCCGCCTCAAACTCTAACTCTCTCCGTCGTGTGTCAGCATAACTCTTCTGTCGACTCTGTGACGTCCTCATCTTCTCTTGTATTTGCTTCACTTTCTCAGTAGTTTGTTGTACTAATTCAGGTCCAACGAGAAGATGTTCGCCATCTTGAAACCAACATAAAGGAGTTCTACATCTCCTCCCATACAAAGCCTCATAAGGTGCCATTCCAATACTAGCATGAAAACTGTTGTTATAAGTAAACTCGATCAACGGCAACAGCTCATCCCAGCTTTCTTGACTATCCAGAACACAGGCTCGCAGCAAGTCTTCCAATGACTGTATTGTCCTCTCTGTCTGTCCATCCGTCTGAGGGTGATAGGCAGAGCTCAACCTCAACTTCGTCCCAAGCGCCTCGTGCAACGCCTTCCAGAAATGCGAAGTAAACTTCGGATCTCTGTCAGAAACAATACTCGATGGTACTCCATGAAGTCGTACAATCTCAGCGACATACACTTTTGCAAGTGCCTCCACATTGAACGTGGTCTTCACCGGTATGAAATGTGCTGACTTCGTCAGACGGTCCACAATGACCCAAATGGAATCAAATCTCTTCCTCGTAGCTGGCAAAGCTACCACGAAATCCATAGAGATACTGTCTCACTTCCACTCCGGCACATCAAGTGACTGTAACATACCCGCAGGCTTTTGATGTTCTATCTTCGCCTTCTGACATGTCAGACATGCCGCCACAAACTCTGCTACATTCTTCTTCATTCCTGGCCACCAAAAATTCAACTTTAGATCTTGATACATCTTTGTCGATCCCGGATGAATACTCAATCTGCTCTTGTGACCTTCGTCAAGAATCATCCTTCTCAACTCCATGTCCAATGGTACGCAGACACGTCCTTTGCAACGCAGAATGTTGTCGGTTCCTACCTCAAAATCCGGCGCTTTTCCCAAAATGATCAAGTTCCGTTTCTCGATCAGCTCCTCATCTAACAGTTGTTTCACCTTGATCTCGTTCAGAAAATCACTAGTGATCGTCACCATCCCAAAGCTCAATTTTCCAGGTGTCACTTGCATACCCAAACTGAGGTCGCGAAAAGTCTCGATAAGTTCCAATTCCTTAATCATCAACGATGAAACATGAATTGTCTGGCGACTCAGTGCGTCTGCTACAACATTTGCTTTTCCTGGGTGGTACAACAAAGTGAAATCATAGTCCTTGATGAATTCCACCCAACGCCTTTGTCTCATATTCAGATCCTTCTGATCGAACAGGTACTTCAAGCTCTTATGATCACTAAAAACAGTGAAAGTGCTCCCATAAAGATAGTGCCTCCAAATCTTGAGCGCAAATACCACAGCCGCTAACTCCAAATCGTGCGTAGGATAGTTCCGTTCATGTATCTTCAATTGCCTTGAAGAATAAGCCACAGCCTTTCGGTGTTGCATCAACACACAACCCAAACCTTGGTACGAAGCATCGCAGTAAACCTCGTAGGGTTCCTTCTCTTGTGGTAATGTCAGAACTGGCGCGGTCGTCAAACGCTTCTTCATATCTTGGAAACTCTGTTCACAATCCTCTGTCCAAGCAAAAGGTTGGTTCTTCCGGGTGAGTTTCGTCAATGGTCCTGCAATCTTAGCAAAACCTTCGATGAATCGTCGGTAATATCCAGCTAAACCGATGAAACTCCTTATATCTGTCACAGTCTTAGGACGCTCCCATGCAAGTATCGCTTCCACTTTACTGGGATCCACAGCAATACCCTCCTTTGAGATGACATGTCCTAAAAACTTTACTTCTTCGAGCCAAAATTCACACTTTGTCGCGTTAGCATACAGTACCTTATCCCGAAGAACTTGTAATACTTGACGTAGATGTTCCTCGTGTTCTTCACGATTCCTCGAGTAGATCAAGATGTCGTCGATGAACACCACAACGAAGCGATCCAAGAATGGATGAAAGATCCTATTCATGTAGTCCATGAATACAGCTGGTGCATTCGTAACTCCAAACGGCATCACCAAGTACTCATAGTGCCCATAGCGTGTCCTAAACGCCGTCTTTTGAATATCCTCATCCTTGACTCTAATCTGGTGATATCCCGATCTCAGGTCAATCTTCGAGAAAATAGCAGCACCCTTCAACTGATCCATCAAATCGTCAATCCTTGGCAACGGATAACGGTTCTTTATCGTGACTTTGTTCAATTGTCGATAATCCACACAAAGTCGCGATCTTCCGTCTTTCTTCTTCACAAGCAGCACTGGCGCTCCCCACGGAGAAACGCTAGGTCGGATAAACCCCTTCTTGGTTAAATCTTCGAGTTGACTCTTCAGCTCAGTCAGTTCTGCCGGTGCCATACGATACGGTGCGATTGATATAGGTCCAGTGCCTGGGACTATATCAATTGTGAACTCCATATCTCTGACCGGAGGTATTCCAGGTACGTCTTCGGGGAACACATCCTCGAAATCTTGCACAACAGCAATTCCTTGTACTCCATTCTCCTTAGCTTCCACCACGGTTGTAGACATGAGAGAACTCAAAGCTCCTTTCCTCAAAGAAAGCTTTGAAAAGTACGAGTTCAGGAACTCAGCGAGTCCAGCATCGGGAAAGATAACTACCTTATTGGCGCAATCAAGAAGAACATGATGATGGGACAACCAATCCATGCCTATGATCACATCCAATCCCTTGAGAGGTAAACAGATTAAGTTTGCTACAAACTTCTTATCTAGGTACATCCAAGGACATTCCAGACATGCAGTGTTAGTTACTAGACTCTTAGATGCAGGGGTAGACACTGTCAAGTCAAACGGTAGCTTTGACACTTCTAGCTTTAACCTTGCCGCACAAGCTATATCTATAAATGAATGCGTAGCACCAGAATCAAATAGCGCGATAAGGGAATTACCCGCAATCTCGCAGGTACTGCGGATCAGACCATCGTCTTCCTCAGCTTCAGTTCCACTGATCGAGTAGACCCTTCCACCAGCAGTAGGCCTCCTAGCCCCAGCAACATTTGCAGCAGCCTCAACTTTAGGAATCCTGCACTCTGCAGCAGTGTGGCCTGGCTTGTTGCAGTTCCAACACGCCGCAAGACTCTCAGAACAGTGGTTGGCATAGTGCCCCTTTTTGTTGCACCTGAAGCAAGTCACATCCTCCCGATTCCCAGATGGGGTTCTTAGTGCAATTGCATTTCCACCAGTAGGATAAAAGGACCCAGAAGTTGTCCCCCTACCCTGAGGACGAACATACGGCTTCTTCTGGAAATGCCTACCCTTGTCACCTCTTCCTTGGTTAGTCCTAGCCGGACCTCCACTTCCTTGGTAAGGCTTGTTCAGACCTTGGAATTTGCCCCTTGCATTATCAATGGCCTCAATCCCCTTGGTCTTCTCCACCAGCACTTGGTAGCGATTCAGTCCTAGCGGTTGCACCGCCCTCTGCAGCTCATAACACAGCCCCTCAATGAATCGCTCACACATGTAGCCTTCATCAATCTGTCCTCTAAAGTAACGGAAGTGTTTAGCCAACGACTCCAACTTTGCAGCATACTCAGCAACGGTCATGCCTCCTTGACGGAGTCTCAGAAATTGTGCTTCCTTAGCGGCTCTAGCACTTCTAGGAAAGTACTTGTCCAAGAAAGCTCCACGGAAACACTCCCAAGTGATGGCTTGATGGTCAGCCTCCATCATAGCCCTAGCCCCACGCCACCAATACTCAGCTTCACCCGTTAGCAGGTAGGTTGCATAATCAACTTTCATCTCTGCAGTTGTACGCAAGAAGGTAAAGATCTTCTCCAACTCTTGGAGCCATAAGTCAGCTTCTTCCGGATCGAAGCCCCCAGAGAACTTCGGCGGATCCTGACGCTTGAAATCATTCAGACCCCTGGTCTGAGCAGCAGCTAATTCACGTTCCTCCCGCTGAACACGGCGAGCATTCTCTTCAGCTTGGTTTTGTGCAGCCACCAAAGCAGCAGTAGCAGCACGTTGAGCTTCAGCTTCCTCCCTTGCAGCAGTGTTAGTAACTTGTTGTGCCATAAGGGCAGTCAGATTAGCAATAGCTTGCTCCATCGGATTCATGCTGTCTGAACCTTGAGTCTCGATCGGTTGTGGAAACCTCCTGTTCCTGTTTTCATGAACAGTCAAAGACCACAACAGATACTCAGGCCAGAACAACACAAAGTTCTATAATAACTAACTATGTATATACTTATATCAAATGTATAATTAACAATAACTAGCATAAGGTTATTCACTTACGAATAACCTTCAAAAATAATCTATATAAACAGTAATCAAGCACACTCTTCCTCCGATTGACACCCCATCAATCGGTCTCAGAGTTCAAACATCTTAAGTAGGCACTCTACCCAAAAGCTCTGGTTTTCTAGACCAAAGCTCTGATACCACAATTGTAACACCCCAATTTCTCAACTGAGGAGTCACATTAGTAACCTAACAAAGTCTAAGGACCAATCTGCAATCCCTAAAAACCAAGGGAATTTTTTTTCTGTAAAACAACTAAACACTTCGGCTAAAAGGTTGGAAACATACCATAACTTTATTTAGATAACTTGTTTCCCGATATACAGTAATAATAGTTTACAATACCATAAGTAAGGTTCAGAATAAACATGCGCACTTTAACAGTGGCGGAAGCAAGACTTTAATAACAGAGTTCTCATAAAGTAAAAGAGACTCCAACATAATCCACAAGAAGAGAAGCAAAGCTGCTTCTCATACCTCTACTCCACCGCTTACAACTCGATCTCCAACTCGAGTAGCTATGCCTCGGCGGAAGGATCTCCATCGCCTAATAGCGTTAAGCGCCCAAACAACAAGTAGCAAATAGAAAGGGTTAACTCCATGCAATTACCATGTATAAAAGAGAAAAATCATGCTGTTCGAATTTAATTACCTGGCATGGTAAATAACTAGCAACATAACTCAACTCATATATCAACAACTTAAACATAAATCGGACTCAGATAATAATAACCTCAACAATGTAACATCAAATCAGATATCAATAAACCAATACGAAAATCCAACAACATAGGGTCAGGTGTTAGTTCCCTATAATGCAACTATATGCTGCTAACAAAATGGATCGATCAATATCGTCTCTCAAGACGGGACAATGATAGGACACACCTCCTCATCGCCACTTATAACGTCATACATGACGGGACAATCATAGGACACACCTCCTAATCGCCACTTAACGTCACACAAGACGGGACAATCATAGGACACACCTCCTGATCGCCACTTAGCATCTCGCAAGATGGGACAATGATAGGACACACCTCCTCATCGCCACTTGACTCAAGCCCTATATGCCAAGTCAGACAATAACAAAGCCCACCCAAGGACCAATCCGAAGTAACCACATGTTTCATCCACTAGGAAGCAGTAACGACAGAAACCAGTAAACGGCCGAAGCCTCTCAGAAAACATTTTCCAAATTCAGCATAATAATCATAATCATCTGCCAATCAATATAAACATCTTCATCTCAAACACAGGCAGTGCGATAAAAGCATGCAAGACTCAAAGACGCTCTAAAACCGAGTTACCCTTACCTTCGTGAGTAGAAGTTGGGCATGGAAATTGCGAACCTAGAACAAAGAAAACACAATCATCAACACAAGCTTCACTAGGAGCAACAAGATCTACTAATACTAATCGAAATCGTAAAGAAAGCCTCTAAAGCTTCAGAGTTCCTATTTAGGCACAAATTGACAACGAAGACTTCGTTCGCTAAAACGAGCATAACTGGAGCTACAGAACTCAGAATGACACGAAACCGGCGCCAAAATTTCGACAATTGAAAGAGCTACGCAATGGCTCAGGTCATAGAGACCCAAAAATTATTTTTGGACACGGTACCCAAGCAATAAGGTTTCGGCCACTATGGAAAATAGGGTTTTCGAACTTTTTCTTCGATCTAAATCAATTCACAAGGTAGTTTTAGGGTAAAACTAAGGCAAAGAAATTGTCGGAACAATTTTCGGACATTCGGGTCGAAATACGACTATCCAGGGGCATTTTGGTCCAAAATAAAGGCTCAAAACTTCAAAGTTATCAGTTCGGAAAACAAATTTGACAGCAACGATCCTCATGATATCCGTGACAACAAATCCTAAAGGCACGAAGTCAGATTAAGTCTTTTCGACAATAAAGTTTCGAAATGTGAGACAAAAAGAGTTTTGAGTCAATTTTTCAGATCCTGGACAACTGAATCGCAATCAGAGTTTACTGACAGAGGTTTTAGACTCAGGGGAACATAAGGAACATAACCCAAGCGAGAAATCAGAGAAATCGGACAATTTTAGAAAAAGCTCAAAACTTAGAGCACAGAAACGACTTCAGAAACTCAGCAGAAACAGAAATCAGAGGCAGGATTCATGATAGTTACCTCGATACCTAGAAGTAGGGACGAACTGCACGAAGATTGGTCAAGTTTTCGCGGAAATCTCCTCCCCCCTTGCTCCCCACGAAATCAGCCACAAATGGAAAGAAAATGAGAGGATTTTGCTTTTTTCGCGCTATTTATAGGCGGGTGAAATCGCGGGAAAATGAAAATTTCGCGATTCCGATTTTTGCAGCACGATCACCGAGAAATTCTAAGAGAGATTCTGGCGTCAGAATTCCAGAACTCAAAACAAATATCTAGGATTTGGGAAAAACGATATCGAAAAACTCAAAAGCGGTGTCGGTTAATCTGCCCCGAAAAACTACTTTTTGCTGTGATGCTCAAACGACAAAACTTCCAACTGAAGAAAGATTGGAAACGTCGAAACAAGTCTGGCAACATGGACGGAATCTTCGTTAGAAGTCCCGAATAGAAAAAGTCTTCATCCATTGCTCGAAAATAGGGTTTCGAAGCAAAGAAATTAGCGTCGGCGGACATCCGAAAAGTGAAACCTATCGTGCGTACAGTCCAGAGTTCCGAAATGAAACGCTGGTCGAAGGAAAAATAAAGAAAATCTTTAAATTTTCCAAGGATTCGAAATCTCACTTAAAACGTTGCTCTAAAGCGAAATTAGCCTATTCTGGACACGCTTGCCATAAGGCGGGTGTGCAGACGACTCGCTCTAATTCCTAAAATGACTACGCAACATTCCTCAAGCAATTCCTGAACTTTCTTCTTCATTAATCTTTCTCAAATATCAAACTCCTGTCACGCTTACACTGATTCTACGCGTGAGTCGGAAATTAGCTTGTTCTGAAAATCCAGGTCTTACAAGAATTAAATAAACGTTGGTCAAACTATTGACACTTTCATGCTCTAACAAGAGAAAATCATGTGTGTGTATTATGCATATGTGAGACAAGTGAAGAAATGATCAAACAAAATGTAAACCTCTCAAGTGCAATAGATTATGAAAGAATTGGATTCTTTCAAGTTATTTCTTCTAAAAAATAGTTCCAACTTATAACTCTTTTAGTATGTTATTATCTTTAAATTTTACAATTAGTATCAAATAGTCTTAAACTTATTGTCACTCGGGCCAACCCGGACCCGTCCTACATAGACCCGTCCTAAATTGGACCCGCATAATGTCGGGTTGCTTCGGGTCTAGGGACGGGTTAGGGTCTATGAATTGACCCGATCAATATTTAGGGCCTGGTTAGGGTTAACCAAAACCCGTCCCTTGTACACCCCTACCATGTATGATTTTTTTATATATTAACCAATCAGGAGGAGCCATGCAGGCGATGACTGGACCTAGAAAAACCCTGAATGTATATATTATGGATTTTTTGCAAGATTTTTTAATATTTCAGATATATTATTATTTTAATATATGGACCCAATAAATCCATCCAACCCAATCCAAACTTCGTCGGGTTGGTTCGGATCGGGTCCGAAGAAAAAATTCGTGAAATCCAACCCAACCCAACCCATACAATTTTGATCGGTTCAGATTTTATTTTGACCAAAATCCATCCAACCCAACTCATGTGCACCCCTAATTTCAGGTATGGCATGGCCAAGTGGTTAACTTACTTTATCATTTAACCATAAGGTCATGAATTTGATTATTTTCAATTGAAATAAAGCGCATTGTGTCATTTGTGTGGCCATTGCTTAATGCGCGTGCGCGTACCCAAAACCATAAAGTTAACTGATATGGATAGCCTAAATGGTACTTGATGGATTAAAATTTCACAAGTCTTGGGTTCAAATCCTATTGGTACCTAGATATCAAAAAAAAGACCATAAAGTTAACTAGTGCTGTCAATGGTTGATAGTCCAAGAAAAAAAAACTCTATATTTACCTAGGATTAAGGCTTGAGTGGGATGAAGGGTGAAGGGTCCTGGGTTCGAACTCGGATGACAGATTAATTTACTAACATTTCTAACAACTAACATTTGCCTATAAAAAAACATGATAAAAAAATCAATTATTTGAAGATTTAAATACTTTATGTGAATAAAAATTTGGGTGGATTCAACTCCGGTAGAATTGAACACACAATTTTTTGAGGAGTAGTGACTCATCCTTCCCAACGTAACAACATGGGTTTTGACATTTGAAATTTTTAAATATAATAAGTCATTTGAAAAATTAAGTAAAATTAATATAAGAATTCTTTTTGGGTATATAAGAATTTAAAATTTAAATCATGTGGTATGTTTAACAATTTTATAATAATTATATATAAGTTAAGAGAATAAACAAATTTAAAAAACAAAGCTATTGAAAGGTTTGTATATTTAATTTCAAAAAACGGTTTGTTTATTATAAACTTGAGCAAAATTTATATCTGATATAATTAACTTTTTTTGGTTACATATATCTGATATAATTAAATTTAAAAGAATAAATTTGAGTTAAATGATAAAACATAATTATTTGAAAATATGATAACTCTTTTAAATTTCCAAAAATAAAAAATAACTCTTTTAATTATTATAAAAATATATTCTCTTTGGATAATGAAATCGCCGAATGTATCTTAAGCCATCTACAAAAATATTAAAAAGTATAAAAAGAACAAAATTACTACAATTTTACTACCAAAAGAAAGATACTTATATATTAATAATAATCTAGCAGCAAATAATTCCCAATCAAGCTTATTTAATCTACTAAGAGCAATCCAGAAGAACTAAGAAAATAAAGAACAAGGAAAAAATGCTAGCAGTACTAAAAACATTAAAAACAAGGCAAATTCTGTGATGCCTCCCTATTTTTAAGGGTGTGGTGCCTCCAACCCTTTTAGCAAATAATATGATGCCATGTGTATTAGTATTTTCAAATTTTCTTTTTCTGTTCAAATTTGAATTGTTTTTTAGAAAATCAAAAATGTTTTATATTTTATTTTTAGAGGGGCCTTTTAGCAATTGTTTGAAAGTTGTATATTATCTTTTAACCATCATTGAGAATTTTTACCAAGCTTATTCGTATTCTGAGTTCAACCCATTTTCTTCTTCTTCTTCCTTGAACCCTAATAGTATCAGCTTCTTCACCTTCCAGCTTCTTCACCTTCCAGCTTCTTCATCGTTCGTTTTTCGCAGACGAGGACCATTGTCGTCATCAGCTTCTTCATTGTCGTTCGAGCTTCTTCACGTTCCAGCTTCTTCATCAAATAGCACGGTCCGTTTCTGAATCTGGGTTTAGTGTGTTTTGGTTCTAAAATCGCATTTTCCTAATCTATTATTCGTTGTTGTTGTTTGATTTCAAATTAAGGGGTTCTTATATTTGTGGGTTTTGAATCTGGGTTTATGGTTTAAATCGCATTTTGGGTATTGTGCTTTTGGGTTTAGGCTTTTGAATCGGTGGGTTTAGGGTTTAAAAAATCTGAATGAAATTTTTTTGTTTAAGGTTTACCAAATTGATTTCGTTGTTTTCGAAAATCAGGTTTTGTTTACTTAAAATCTTTGTGTTGTACTTATTTATTGGTTTCGTTGCATAGGTTTGCTGCCATGGCAGATGTGAATGAATATTTCTCTATTGACTTGTCTAATGATGGAGGTATGAGTGAGGATGATGATTCTGTGGCAGTGGCTGATGATGGCAATGGCAATAATGAGAATTCTAATCCAGATCGTTGCAAATTAATCCCTGACTTGACAGCTGATGAGATAAGGGAGCTGGTGTTTTGTTCTGAGAAGGATGCTGTTGAATTTTACCAACACTATGCCCATTTCAAAGGTTTTGGTGCAAGGAAAGATGATGTCCGTCGTGATCGAAAGGGTAATATTATTAGTCGTCAACTGGTGTGTAATAGGGAAGGTGAGAGACATGAGAAGCATTTGAATAAGGTTAGCCGAGTCAAAGAAGCAAAGCCTATTACCAGAGTGGCTTGCCCAGCAAAGTTCCGTGTCCGTTTTCATGCAGACTCAAGCAAGTGGAAGGTTGTGCTATTTGAACCAGAACACAATCATGGGTTGACACCTGCATCCCACGTTCATTTGATGCCCTCATTCAGGGGATTGACTGATGGTGACAAGGCTCAAGTAGACAGTCTAAAGCTGTATGGGGTGAGAAGTTGCAACATAATGGGGCTTTTGATGGGTCAGAAAGGTGGGCATGAATCGGTGGGATTTCTGAAAAAGGACTTATATAATCATGTTGATAAGAAGAAAAGGATAAGTTTAGGTGCTGGAGATGCAGCCAGTGCATTGAGTTATTTGCAGCGTAAGGGGGAGAAGGATCCCATGTTTTTTTTCAAATTCACAAGATCAAGTGAAGAAAATCTTGAAAACTTGTTTTGGTGCGATGGAACAAGTCGCCTTGATTACCAAGCGTTTGGAGATGTCATTGTTTTTGACAGCACCTACAAGAAGAACAAGTACAACAAACCGGTTGTTATCTTTTCTGGCTACAATCATCACAAGGAGACTACAATTTTTGCATGTGCCTTGGTTTGTGATGAGACCATTGAGACTTACAAATGGGTCCTGAAAGCCTTGGATGAAGCTATGTTTGGAAAGCAACCCAAAGCTGTTGTGACTGATGGAGAAAAATCTATGCGTGAAGCAGTGAAGGTTGTGTTTCCTAATGCTACTCATAGGCTTTGTGGATGGCATATTCAGCAAAACTGTCTTGAGAAAATTAAGATTCCAGATTTCTTGAATGAATTTAAGACTTTGATTTATGGGAATTTCACTCCAGAACGTTTTGAAACTAAATGGCTGCAAGTGATTGAAAAGTATGGTATTGGTGAGGAAAAATGGATTAAACAGACGTATGAAACTAGGCAGATGTGGGCAACTGCGTTTATGCGAGAGAAATTTTTTGCCGGTATCAGGACTACCTCTCTATGTGAAGGCATTAACTCATTTATTAAGAGGTATGTGCAGTGCAAAAATAACATCCTTGATTTCATTTATAACTTTGAGAGAGCTGTGGAGGAGTATAGGCATAATGAGTTAGCCTCTGATTTCAAGTCAAGTTATGGTGAGCCTGTCTTGATTACTGCTTTGAGTCACATTGAACAAGGGGCAGCAAAGTTGTTGACATTGAATATGTTTAGGGAAGTGAGACATATGATTCAACGAGCACTTAACCTTAATCTTGTTGAACGATCAGAGATTGGTACCACAGTGATGATAAAGTTTAGCATTTGTCGTCATCCACACACTCAGTTCTTGGTCATTTATGACAAGAATCAGAACATGTTTAATTGTGATTGTGGGTTTTCTGAATATGTTGGCATACCTTGTTCTCACATTATATGTGCAATGAGAACTGAGAACATGAATGAATTCCCTGCTAGTCTTGTTTCTAAAAGGTGGCTGAAGACTGCAAAGGCTGATTCATTACAATCTATCCCTGCTATGGAGGTTGATACTGATAGAATGAAAATGCTGCGTAGAGGTGCAATTTCTGCTGCATGCAACTTTCTGAGTGAATATGGTGCTGATGACTCTTCTGATTTCTCAAATGTTATCGAGGACATATACAAGCTTGTCATGAAATTTCAGAAACGTCGCCATCCCAATTCTGCTGCAACCAATTTATTTGTCATTGGTGACCCAGCTGTTGTCAAAACAAAGGGCGCTCCACGGAAGAAGAAGTATAAGAAGACGAAAAGGATATGCTCTAATTGCAGAAAGGGTGGCCACACAATCAGGACATGTCCTACATTATTTGAGGGTAATGAAGTTGGAGAAAGTTTTGCAGATGCTGAAGAAGATGAAGATTCATCTGTTGAAATTGATGGTGATAACACTGCTGATACTGTAAGTTGTTTGTATAATTTTTCTATTGGATTATTTTGCAGCCAATTACCATGTGTATGACATTAATATTTTAAATTGTATACAGCCCGTGCCATCATTAGGAGGAGATAATGGAGGGCCCAGTTCAATGAGTACAGTCAAAGCCAAAAGAAAGGCATGTTATATGTCATATTTACTATGTTGTATAAATTTGAGTGGCATGTTCTGTTGTAAAATTGTTGTTTATGGTTTATATTTGGCTGTGAATTTTAGGTGGGAGATAGAAGAACCCAAAAGGATGTTAAACGCAACACTGGAAGTTCCCAAGCTATGGTGTCACCAACTATTGAGCAACCTCAAGCTGATATTGAAGCCCCTCCAATGAGTTTCCCAAGTGGGTTCAATTTGTTTCCCCAATTCCCTGCGAGCCAGATTTTACAATCTTTCCATCCTTTTGCTTCATACCAGCAATCGCCTTATGGCACTCAGTAGAAGACTGAATATTGGATGTGGCTCTGAATTTTGCTTGGAATTGCTATTGCATTGTGTTGCTTAAACCATTAATGGACATGTTTTTTTTCATGTAATTTTTGCTGGGAACTAATATGGCTATGTTATTGAAGTCCTCGCTGATTTTGAAGTATTTTTTGTTTATGAAGTCTTGAAGTTATTATGATTGAATGTTGGACCAATGAATTTTATTGCTGAATTATTAATTCATAGTTTTTGAGTTTTTTCATCCAAATGCTTAGTTTAGAATATTTCAGGTACCATCTTTGTGCCATATTTATGCAATCCAGTACTTGTATAAAAAGAGACCAATGTTATAATCTGTACAAAATGGGTAAAAAAAAGAAGAACATGAAATTTGAACCAGGGACATGTAGAACCAACAGGAGGATATTTACCATTGGGATACCACTCATTATTACTAACAAACAGTTAAATAATATATTTAATACGGATAAGCAAATAAAAAAATAATTAAAAACTGATTATAGGAGTATTCGAACCTAGGACATGTGGGAAATATAGGATGCTACTAACCACTAAGCTAGAAGTAACTATTGAAATGAAACTGTAAACATAAATATTTAATTGAGTTAATGCGAGTATTTAATTGAGTTAAGATTAATAAACTTAAACTTAAGGTCGTGCGAAGCTTCATATTAATAAACTTAGACTCTTATTGCTCCGCCGCTCTCCATATTAGGTCAAACTTAAAGCTTAAGTAAGACCGAAGCTTCATATTAGGCCTTTATCCTTCTTAAGCTCTGCCGAGACTCTTGTTGCTCCGCCGCTCTCCATATTAGGCCAAACTTAAAGCTTAAGTAAGACCGAAGCTTCATATTAGGCCTTTATCCTTCTTAAGCTCTGCCGAGACTCTTGTTGCTCCGCCGCTCTCCATATTAGGTCAAACTTAAAGCTTAAGTAAGACCGAAGCTTCATATTAGGCCTTTATCCTTCTTAAGCTCTGCCGAGACTCTTGTTGCTCCGCCGCTCTCCATATTAGGCCAAACTTAAAGCTTAAGTAAGACCGAAGCTTCATATTAGGCCTTTATCCTTCTTAAGCTCTGCCGAGACTCTTGTTGCTCTGCCGCTCTCCATATTAGGTCAAACTTAAAGCTTAAGTAAGACCGAAGCTTCATATTAGGCCTTTATCCTTCTTAAGCTATGCCGAGACTCTTGTTGCTCCGCCGTTCTCCATATTAGGCCAAACTTAAAGCTTAAGTAAGACCGAAGCTTCATATTAGGCCTTTATCCTTCTTAAGCTCTGCCGAGACTCTTGTTGCTCCGCCGCTCTCCATATTAGGTCAAACTTAAAGCTTAAGTAAGACCGAAGCTTCATATTAGGCCTTTATCCTTCTTAAGCTCTGCCGAGACTCTTGTTGCTCCGCCGCTCTCCATATTAGGCCATTAAATATTATTTATATAGTATTTATTAATAAATAATGTTAATAAATAATTTTTATACCTATTTATAAATATTATTTCTAAAATAAGTTAAATATAAAAAATTAAAAAACATTTAACTTCCAAACCATGGTGCCATAAAGCTTCGAAAATGGAAGGTGAGGAGATGGTGAAGTTAAGCACTTTCGGTGGCTCCAAAATTGGAATATGGAGAGGCCGCATGCTTGATAGGGTTATGAGAGGGGGAGTAATGAGGAAAATTGATTGCAGCTTTGTTGTTTGATCTTCCAGCCTCAAAACTCGTGAAGGGGTTTAGGGTTTCAATCAATTCCCCCTAGTACTATAAAATTGCTTCAATTATGAATGGGATTCAGAGTCTAACAAGGAGTGGAAGATTTATGGTCCAAAATCATCTGATTGATGTCTACCATGAAAACGAAAGGAGCCCCAGTTGTTCGACGAAGCCACCGGAAGCGAAATCGTCGAGAAGTGGATTGCATCTCCGTCAATTCGCCGGACTTGGATTTCACCGTCCCAAATCAGAACGCTAACCCTTCTTTGGTACTCATATCTTCGAGGTAATCAGTGTTACTCATCTAAAACTCTGTTTCTGTTCTGTCGTGTTTATGTATTAGGTTTCGTAGGTTTTTGACATTCATATCTTATTTGCAGTAATCAAGATTCTGGGCTGCAGCTGAACATGAATCTTCCATATTATGGTGATCAACAAGAAGATGACAAGAAAAAAAAGGTATGTTTTGAAGTAAAATGAATTACTTTTCACTTAAATAGCTTAAATTGCTTCAGTTGAATTTTCCGTATCTTATTCCCTTGCTTACCATAGTAGTATGCCAAATTAAACTTCATATAATGGATTCAAATTAGGAAACCTTGAATCCCTGCTTAAATTACAGCTGTGAAACCTATAGCCAAGGTTTAAATTTTTTTTTTATATTTTACAATGCAGGGAGTGGTTAATGAAGAGAAATTTAATACGTTGGAGGCAAACATGGAAGCTATTATGGCTAGTATTGGGTGGTTGACACAAACAATGATAAAGTCCAAATGTGTCCAGATTCTTTCCACAGAAGGAACACAGTTAGATCCATCTTCATCAGTTGAACCAATACCTGAAGCGATAGAGAAAATCATGCAAAAGTTTGTTGCACCAACGGTTGAACTCCCAACACCTATTGCTGACCTACCAACACCAAATACTGAAATCCAAACTGAAACCGTTGAGATCGCACCAACATCTACAGAAAATCACAGTTCACTTGTTAGGAAGCTTTTCAGCCCACCTGTTACGTCACAGGACACAAATCCAGGAAACCAAATTACCAATGCTGACTTTCAATCCCCCAAAAACCTGAAAATAGTTGCCCCTCATTATGTTCCACCGGTAAGTTTTAAAATTTTGACCCATTAATTAAGAACTTTACTTGTTAAATTGACTGTCATACATGTGTATCTTGTAGTTCCTGAACAAGATATTCAAGAATGAGAACAACATTCCAACTATCTTATGCTGAGACGGCTGTGGCATCTTATATCTTTAAGAAGGCCAATAAAGATGACATGGCTTGGTAAAATGTCTGAGTTTTTATTTACGTAGTTAAATTATTTTTTGATACTCAGTAGAAGAGCTAATTTAATATGCATGTTATGTTCATGGCAGGAAAGAGGCCTTGGTGAAGCCTGAAATCCCTTTCTCGGATGGAACCCGTGGTGTGCTGCAGTGCCTGAAACCAAAAGGAGAGTTGGTGACGGATTTGCTTAACTTGCTAGCTTGCTTGTTGACCAAGAAGGAGAGGTCTTTTAATCAAAATCCACCCATATGGTTTTTCCCAACAAATGTTTCGGTAATATCATCTGCTCATTCTTAATGGCAAGTTCTGTTTAATAGAAATGAAATATAAAGTTCACTGAAGTTGTTCTTTTCCACTGTAGCAAGCTATTTTGTCATGGACTACAAACCCTAATTCTATGAAGATTTTAATTAAGGCAAATTTCATGGGGGAAAGTAGACCTTCTTGAAAAGGTAACTCAATAATTGTGTAACATATCATTTCATTCAAAATGTAGCTTGTTTGAGCTTTATCTACATGGTTGCTTTCTGCCAGATATTTATTCCTGTTAACGATGACAATAAGCACTGGTACCTTATAGTCCTGGACTTTAAGAATGAGCAAGTAGTGTATCTCGACAGCTATCCGGAAGAAGGCAGGATGCTTGCCAGAATTAGGCGTACCAAACTACTGGTATAACCTTATAATGAATTTACTTTTTTGATTACATGATTTGTGTTATTAATTTTGTTACTAAGAGAAAACTTGTTGCTCGTAGTGTATTTATTTGGAAGAACTTCTGCAAGACCAGTCATTTTATCTCATCGATGATAGCCCTAAGCCTATTGTGTCTGAATTCAAAATGGTTATCCCAGAAGGGCTTATGGTTCAAAAGAAAGATTCGTAAGTTACATATAACAATTTAATTCTTTTATACTTTTGAAACCATGTAACTTACTGATTGAAAATTGTTTTCTGTCATGCAGAAACGACTGTGGAGTTTTTGTTGCAACTTGGATGAACCAGATGGGGATAAATGGATACAAGATAGAGGTTGATAACTTCACAAGATTGAAACTTGTTGTGGACCTTGTTCTCCATTCACATAATTTTCTTCAAGGAGTTATGCTATCAAAATCATTGGTGTACTACAACAGGATATCAGAAGCTGGAAACAAGAAGAAAGGGGTGCCAAAGACTTGCTGATTTTGTAATCTTGGTTATTGTTAGACACAATCTATATTTTTTATTCCGTGCTTTATCTTTGTGTATGCGCAAGCGTGGACGCATTGAATCCTTTTTCAGGGCACTTGTAGTTGCCAAATTTTGTTCATCAGGTTAAGGCACTAGTTGCCAAATTTTGCTTGTTAAGGCACTAGTTGCCAAAAAACCCTTTTATAAATTTTTATGCGTTGGTTGTCTTATATCATGTTTATTAGATCATGTTTTCTTCAAATGCAATAATAGCTATAGCTTAAACAAGAACACAAGAGCGCAACTTAGTTATATATTTGGACCATTTTCTATTGAAAATAGAAACATGATTCATAGCAATAGAAAGATCAACCTAACTTAGACAAGAGCAACCTTATTTGGACCCATTTTCACTTAAAAACAGTTGAAAACATGTTTCATAGCGATAGTAACATCTTTTGACATAGTAAATCATAGTCAAGTTTGACAAGAGCACTACTTACTCACTATTTTATTTGGACCAGTTTTCACTTAATATAGCAAATGTTCTTGGTTCTTTTGTATGCTCTTTTGTCATAGTTTTATTATAGTCATTTTTGGAGGTTTCTCATCATCTACTTACATAGTTTTATCATAGTCATCTTGGGAGGTTTCTCATCATCTACTTACACAGTTTCATTAAATTATTATGTATACTAAAAAATGTAAATTTAGATAAGTTTAAAAAGAGGACTCATGTGAGCACTTCTCATAAAAGAGTTAATAATTCAAAAAGAGTACACATACATGTGACCACTTCTCAAAAACAGTTTTACATATCCAAAGCTTGTGTAAATCACTTAAACAAAATAAGTAGCACAGCAACTACCAAAGAGACAACAACAACAATGAAATACATTTGTTCCCTTCTCTTGTAGTCAGAGATCAAAGCTTCTGCCCTCTTTAATCCTTCAAAGCAATCATCAACTTGACCAGGAGTCACAGCAGCAGTCATGGGGGCTTGAACAACTTGACCAGGAGTCACAGCAGCAGTCATGGGGGCTTCAACAACTTGCCCATGCACAGGGGGATCAAGCCAATCATAATACCCACAAGCCTGCGTATATTTAAGTTCATAAGTTATATATTCCTTGTTGTCAACTGAATACATAACAAAAACTCCCTGTTTACCTTCAAAGGACATTGAAAATATCTTCGTCCATAATTACTACTGGACCATGAAGTCTTTAGGGCTGGGGTAAGGCCGCAAGTACAGAGCCTTCCATCAGCAATCCCATTTCTTCTTTGTGTCGAAGAGAATGATTGAGATGCCATATATTATACACTACAGAAATATACTAATAAGTAAATAATTGAAACCTTAATAACATATTAAGTCATTGATTAACTAATATCCATAAAACACCAAGTTGCACAAAACATATCCAAAAAGGTCTAACAAGCCAGGGGCATCAAGCCAGTCCAAAAGTTGCACAAAACAAAGGCAAAACATACAAGGTCCAAACTGAAAACATTAATAGGAAATCAACAAAACATCAAACTCACTACGGCTGCCCACGGGTAATGGTAACATTAACCAAATTGTTGTGAGTGCTAACTGGCCTAAAGTGCACAACATCCCTATACTTCAACTCATGATCCTTCACATATTGATACCAATCCTTTGCAATGTGGATTGGAGTATCAATCTTCCTTGGATTCCTTCTTTTCAGCGGACAACTATAAGTTCTACCCCTAGGGGTTTGTAGAACGATATTCTCCCAGTTTGCCCTAATATGATTCACCACATACAACTTAGGCAATGCCTGAAAATAAAAAAATAAACATTGTATTAGATATCACATACAGCAAACGAAATTTTAAAAACAAGTAGCACTACAATTTAAAAACAAGTACTTACCATTGTCTGGCCTCCACCAGAATCAGAGCTGCTAATGACCTTATCAAAATTATGAATAACCCTCTCCACACCATCATCCTCCTCTCCATCACTCAATTGCATAATTCCATCATCCTCCTCCTCATCACTTAATTGCACAATTCCATCATCCTCCTCATCATCACTTGATATCATAATTACATCATTCTCTTCAATGTTATCCACATCCATAAACTGCCCACCAACATCAGCTAATGGTATCTCCCCACCAACATCAGCCACTGGAACTGGAACTTCCACACCATCTTCATCCTTATCACCAACATCAGCCACTGGAACTGAAACTTCCCCACCAACTTCAACCTTACCACCGACATCATCCACTAGAACTTCCCCACCAACTTCATCCTTATCACCAACATCAGACACAACCACCTCTTCACCATTCTTACCTGAATTCCCAACATCAGGTTGCCTTACAGAAGGGCCAGCACCATAGCTTATTTGATTCATCAGTCTATCAAATATCCTGATAGAAAACTTGTTCTTTCCACAATAGGAGAAATCTGCCCAATGATTTCTTTTCAAATCATACATTTTTACAAACTTGACCACAGCATCAATGAGCAAACCTCCATTATTACCCACAACCAACTGAAAGGTGAACTCCCCCCTACAGGATCCCTAACCACAACATGATTTCCCAGCATAGATTTGTATTGTGCAATAAACTCTACTGGAACTTCCACGTCATCCTAATGTTTTTCCAATAAAACTTATTAAAATTGATGTTTAAACCATATAACTATACCAACACAAATGGAAGGAGCTAAAAATTACCAGGTTTAACTTTATCACAGTATTGAAACCAGGTGAGTAAGGGCCATAAGCACTTGTTTGACTCATCTCTTCAAAAACACAAATAATCAGTTCAAAGCACAGATTAAGAATGTGAACCCAGACGTTTAAAATTCAATATCAACATAAAAATATGGTTCAATCCCACCAAAAAAAGAACACTCATGTGATAAACAAGGTTCCATAACAAATCTACAAACCATAAATAACATAAAAATCAAACCTTTAATGCAGACAAAGAAAGGGGAATGACATGCATGTGATATACAAGGTTGGTTTTCAAATCTACAGCCTATTCGGAATAATTGTAATTACAAGTTATGAAAAATAACCGTAAACATCAAAACATCAAAACTTTAACTCAGACAAAGATATGAGAACGATATCAGAACACAAACCCTGAGAAAAAAACCATTCTTTCATTAAGATCCAAACCCCAGAAGAGAATACTTGAAGATCAAAACTACGAAAAGAAAAGATGAAGAACATACCGTAGGTCGCTGGCGCCTTCTTCTCTCACGTCGTCGCGTTCCACCGTCGGTCCTCGTCGTCGCGTTCCACCGCCGTTCCACCGTCGATCACTCTCGTCGTCTCCGCCACTCAGTCTCTCACACTTCTCTTTCTCTGGAATGTTCTGCTTTGGGAAGGATGAAGATGGTGTTGAGAAATGATGAAAATATTGAAGTGTATCAGTTATCAAAACAGAGGGAACATCAATAGTCACATCAATTCAAATGAGGGTATTACTTTTACTGTGGTAACTAATTAATTGAGGGACCTGTTAGCAAATTAATAAATATTTTATTTTTATAAAACCATATTTTCTGAAAATCATTTCCTATTATTTTAATTCATTTCAGAAAAAAAAAAAAGTCAACTCATTTAATACATGTCACATTCTTACTGGTCCAAATAGGCAGAGGCACCATACCTGCGCCTGGGAGGAGGCACCACAGAAGGGACCTAAAAACAATTCAAACTCAATTATTAAACGAACTATATAAGCTTCTTCAACTTGCCCCAGGTCCTAGTAGCAATTGATTTCTTGGCCATAGCAGGTTCAAAAATGCTCTTGAGCTCCATTAGAAACTCAACAAATACAGATGTCTCTAGCTGCTGGCCATCATCAAGCAAACTTTTGCCCTTTACAATAGCTGAATTGATCTTATCTTGCACTATTGAGGGAAGCTTAGAACTGACACACTTATCTTTCATACTTTTGTTCATCTTGTAAAGGTAAAGATCAAGATCATTCATTGCTGTAACCCTGTTCTTGAACTTCATATCATCAACCTCATGATTCTCAGCTTCTTGAATCATTCTTTTGATTTCTTTAGCTGACAGCCTGTCTGTTTCATTGGTTATGGTTATCTCATTCTTATTATCAGTGGTTCTTTCCTCAGCAGAAACAATTAGAATGCCATTTTCATCTATAGCAAAACATACATCATAAGGAGAGCCACGAGGAGCAGGAGTAAGGCCAGTAAGATAAAAAGAACCCAACAAATTGTTATCACTGGCTCTTGTTCTCTCACCCTCATAAACCTCAATCAAGACTCTGGATTGGTTATCTTCAATTGTAATGTATCCTTGTGTCTTCTTCACAGGAATGGTAGTGTTCCTAGGAACGACCACACTCATGACATCTCCTTTTACAGATGTGCCAAGTGAAAGAGGTGTGACATCCAAAAGCACTAAGTTTGGAACATTCATTACGCCATCAGTCAACAAAGCAGCCTGAACAGCTGCACCATAAGCAACAGCCTCATCAGGGTTGATGCCCTTGCATAGTTCCTTCCCATTGAAAAAATCTTGCAATAGATGCTGCACTTTGGGAATCCTAGAAGAACCACCAACCAGAACAACATCATCTATGTCACTCTTGTCCATCTTAGAGTCTTCAAGACACCTCTCAACTGTCTCCATACACTTTTTAAAGAGATCAATGTTCAGTTCCTCAAATTTGGCGCGAGTAATTGCTGAGCACAAGTCAGTGCTCTCAAATAAAGCATCTACCTCAATTGTGGTATCAGTGGCAAATGAGAGTGTCCTCTTTGCCTTCTCGCACGCACTTCTCAACCTCCTTAAGGCTCTTGGGTTCCCACTAATGTCCTTCTTGTGCTTCCTCTTAAACTCCTTAACAAAATGGTCCACCAGTATGTTATCAAAGTCCTCTCCTCCAAGGTGAGTATCACCAGCAGTGGCTTTCACTTGGAAGCTATCATCCTCAATTGTGAGAATAGACACATCAAAAGTGCCGCCACCAAGATCAAAGATGAAAACATTCCGCTTACCATCAAAACGAGATTTCTTTTGAAGGCCATATGCGAGACCTGCAGCGGTTGGTTCATTGATTATCCGCATAACATCAAGGCCAGCAATAGCTCCGGCATCTTTGGTGGCTTTTCGCTGAGAGTCATTGAAATAAGCAGGCACAGTGATAACTGCATTCCTTACAGGTGACCCCAAAAAGGCCTCAGCAATCTCCTTCATATTTGTGAGAACCATGGATGAGATATCTTCAGGAACAAGGTATTTTTCCTCACCTTTGTACTTAACAACAATAGTGGGTTTGTCATCAGTTCCAGCAATGACCTGAAAAGGCCAGAGCTTAACATCTTCCTGAACAACTGAATCACTGTATTTCCTTCCAATCAACCTCTTTGCATCTGCAAAAGTAAAAACAATATTGATGTATAATTTGTTTTGTTATGATAAAAACATAGAAGCCATGAATGGAATTAAGACGCTAAAAGAAAAGAAAACCAATTACCAAAGACAGTGTTTGATGGGTTTGTTGCAGCCTGATTTTTGGCAGCATCACCGATCAAGCTTTGTGTATCAGTGAAAGCAACCAAGGAAGGAGTGGTTCTGTTTCCTTGTTCATTATGAATGATCTCAGCTTGATTGTTCTGTTCTTGCCATATAGCAACACATGAGTAGGTAGTGCCTAAATCAATTCCTATTGCAGGTCCCTCATATTTTTTGGCCATTAATAGCTTCATCATCTATTAAATTGATCAGTAGCTGCTGTGTTTTCCTGTCTGGCTTTCTAGTCCTTTTTAGCTTCTTCTTTTGTTTATGGGGGCTGTTTTCCCCTTTTTTTCTTTGTTTCTGTTGTTGGACTTCTGTTTTATTGTAATGCTGTAACAGAAGTAGAGAAGATGGTTGATAATATGGCTATAATTGTTGTAATCAAGAGATTTTTTGTTTTCAAGATTTATTGTTGCAATTTGTTTTCAAATTAGGATGATAGTTATTCCTAAAATCAAAATTACATTTAAAATTGAATTTAAATTTATTTGAGTTACTCTTTATCACTTGATTTTAGAAATCAATTTACTCTTAATCACTTGATTTTAGAAATAAAAATTTATCTTATATTACTTCATTAGGAATCAAAATTTATTATTTTTCTGTTTCATATTTGGCTCTTTGACTTCTGTCGCGCAGTTATAGTTTGGTCTTCGTGGAAACATCAGAATGATATCCTATCCTATTCAATTAATAGAGAAGTGTGTTAAATAGAGCAATTGAGCTTCTAGATATATGGAATTCAAGTAACCTTAAATCTGTTATTCCCTAAAACTCACCAGAAATGGAACCTTCCATGCCCAGGTCTTAATGGATTCGTGATTAGAGATGATTGTGGTGTTATCCAGGTTGCTGCTGCAAGCCATTTTGAAGCAAGCTTGGGCGAAACTCTTGCTCTGAATCTGCTAACTGTACGGTATAATGGGAATTGCCAACTTGTTTAGTTAGAACTTAGAAGATATTATTATCTATGATTGTTTGGATGTAGCTTTCTTTTTGAACGAATGTATGGTCTAATTATGGCCAATATTCATGCTTTTATAAGGTTGACCATTTTGTGGTGGATATTGAATTTATTTGTCCTATCTACTATACTGTTAATTATATGTAAATGGGGCGTTTGTTTCACGGATTGGAAAAAGATTCCTGGGAATGTTTGGGTCGGAATCTACATTCCAGTGTTTGGTAGCAGATTTGAAAAAAATATTCCCGGGTATCTTTCATTCCTGGGTAAGTCATATGCCCATCCAGAAGCATTTCTCATTCCCATGATGGAGAGGTGGGTAAGTTGAATCCTGAATAGAAGGGAATGAGATTTTTGGTGTGAAATCTCTGAATTGCCACTACCCACTACCAACTATCCACTACCCTTGTCTTTTACCGCGAAGGGTATTTTAATAATTTTACTATCTATTCCCAGGAATATACATTTTGAACCAAACATATATTATAATTATACCCAGTAATATTAAAAAAGATTCTCAGGAACTGATTTTGTGAACCAAACGAATTTTTTAAAGATGTCTGGGAATAACATTCTCATCATAACATTCCCGGGAACAAGATTCCCGGGTATCATTTTCCAATCCGTGAAACAAACACCTCCAAAAGTGTGGTTAACATAAGGTGATATGTGGTTAATATGAGTTTCCTACCTCAATTCTAAGCAACATGAAATGATTCAAATAGGTTGCCCTGCCTATCTCTTTCCATCACACCACTTAAGGATCAAACCCTGAACTAAATGGTTAAGGAGCCCAAACTATCTAGTAAAAAACTTTTTAAACTAATAACAAAGAGACCAAAATATAATCAGTGAAGGAAATTTGAGTTTGTTTTAGGTAGACAGAACTTTACTTGTCCTATGTAGTTCTTAAGTGAAATATTTAAGGTAATAGATGTGACTTGATTTCCATTTACTTCACAACTAATCTCAATGGAACTAAACAATACCAAAAATAAAAAGGAAAATACTACAATCATAGCATTGTAATCAAAGAAGAATAATGATAAAGCTGTAAACATGAGAAAGCTGAAATTGATGAATGCAAAGCAAATTACTACAATTTTATTAATCCTCATCACTATACACATCTGTCCAAGCATTGTTGATCTTGACAATTGCAGGTTCAAATATGCTCTTAAGCTCCCTTAATAAGTCCACAAACACAAACTTCTCTTCCTGCTGGTCATCAACAAGCAAATCTTGGCCCTTTAGAATTGCTGACTTGATCATAACTTGGTCCATTGGAGAAAGCTTAGAACTGACACACTTATCCTTCATAAGCTTTTTCATCTTGTAAACGTAATCATCAAGAGCATTCATTGCTTTCACTTTCTTCTTAAACTTCATATCTTCAGCCTTGTAATTCTCAGCTTCTTGAATCAATCTTAGGATTTCTTTAGCTGACAGCCTGTCTGTTTCATTGGTTATGGTAATCTCATTCTTATTTCCAGTGGTTTTTTCCACAGCAGAAACAGTTAGGATGCCATTTTCATCTATAGAAAAGCATACATCAAAAGGATGGCCACGAGGAGCAGGAGGGAGGCCAGTAAGACGAAAAGAGCCTAACAAATTGTTATCACTTGCTCTAGTTCTCTCACCCTCATAAACCTTAATCAAGACATAAGATTGGTTATCTTTAACTGTAACATAATCCTTTGTCATCTTTATAGGAATAGTAGTATTCCTAGGAATCACTACACTCATGCGATCTCTTATTAGCCCCCAACCTAAAGACAACGGGGTAATATCCAATAGCACCAAGTTCGGAACATTCTTAATGGCACATTCACTGAACAAAGCAGCTTGCACAGCTGCACCATAAGCAACAGCCTCATCAGGATTGATCCCCTTGCATAGTTCCTTACCTTCAAAAAAATCCTGCAAAAGCTCCTGAACTTTGGGAATCCTAGAATATCCACCAACAAGGACAACATCTTCTATATCACTCTTGTCCATCTTAGAATCATTAAGACACCTCTCAACTGTCTCCATACACTTTGTAAATAGATCCGCGTTGAGTTCCTCAAATCTGGCACGAGTAATTGAAGAAGAGAAGTTAATGCTCTCAAATAAAGCATCTACCTCAATGGTGGTATCTACAGCGAATGAAAGTGTTCTTTTTGTCCTCTCGCAAGCACTTCTCAACCTCCTTAAGGCTCTTGGGTTCCCACTAATGTCCTTCTTGTGCTTCCTCTTAAACTCCTTGACAAAATGTTTCACCATTCTGTTGTCAAAGTCCTCTCCTCCAAGGTGAGTATCACCAGCAGTGGCCTTCACTTCAAAGCTATCATCCTCAATAGTGAGAAGAGACACATCAAAAGTTCCACCACCGAGATCAAATATGAAAACATTTCGCTTTCCAGAAAAACTAGATTTCTTCTGAAGGCCATACGCAAGACCTGCAGCCGTTGGTTCGTTGATTATCCGCAGAACATTGAGGCCAGCAATAGTACCAGCATCTTTGGTGGCTTTTCGTTGGGAATCATTGAAATAAGCCGGCACGGTAACCACAGCATTCTTGATAGGTGACCCTAAAAATGCCTCAGCAGTCTCCCTCATTTTTGTGAGAACCATGGATGAGATTTCCTCAGGAACAAGGTGCTTTTCTTCACCCTTGTACTTAACAACAATAGTGGGTTTGTCATCACTACCAGCAATGACCTTAAAGGGCCAGAGCTTAACATCATCCTGAACAACTGAATCGTTGTATTTCCTACCAATTAACCTCTTTGCATCTGCAAAAGTAAAAACAACATTGATTTATAATTTGTCTTGTTCAGATAACTACACAGCAGCCATGAATGAAATTAAGACTGAAAAAAAAGAAAATCAATTACCAAAGATAGTATTTGATGGGTTTGCTGCAGCTTGATTTTTGGCAGCATCACCAATCAATCTTTGAGTATCAGTGAAAGCAACAAAGGAAGGAGTAGTTTTATTTCCTTGTTCGTTGAAAATGATCTCAGCCCTATTGTTCTGTTCCTGCCAAACAGCAACACATGAATAGGTGGTGCCTAAATCAATTCCTATTGCAGGACCCTCATATTTTATGGCCATTCTCACCCAAGTGACAGAATACCGTTTCTATAGATGAAATGATGAACTCAGAGTTTAGAAGACATTTTAAGGGTTAGTTTTTATAACTGTGAATTTGTATACAGCGCATGTATCTTGATTCCATCAACTGAATTTATATCTTCCACTCACCATTAATTAAGAGAGTCCCTTGGTGCTTATTCTATGGAAAAACTGAAAGCCTTCAAGTTTTAGTGTGATATACATTAATTACTTTTGATTCTTCAAGGTCACAACTCACAAGGTAGCTTTTCATATGTACGGAAACTTGTTATCACTTGTTCAATGTCCTTATATTTATGAGTTTATCTAGTACTCCCTCCGTCCCTAATTATAAGTTAACATTGAAATTTTTTTTGTGTCAATAAATATAAGCTAACCTTGCAAAAGTTAATATTTCTTTCCATATTCACCCTTGCATTTATTGGTAGTGGAGCACCACCATTAGTAGTACAATGATGAAAAAGTGTTATCATAAATAGGGGTAAACATAGAAAGTTGTACATTTTTTTTGAAAACCAATGCATCAATTAAGGCTTTCTTAATAAGTGTGATTTTTACAACTTTAGCTTATAATTAGGGACGGAGGGAGTAATTTATAGTAGTTCTGTGACTTATCAGTCTCTATTATCCTGCTATTGATCATGAGGATAGATAATTTATTCAACATTCATGGCTTAATATAAAATGATATTTTCTGAACCAGGATTAGTGAAGATTGCTTTGGCATCTTTTTCTCTAAATTGGATCATTATAATTTGTAAAGTATTTCACAGATTAAATTTGACGCATTTTTACCTTAAAAGATTATAAAGAGAGTGGTCAATTAGCTTCTCATTTTCCAATCCTCTATTTTTATCTGGGTATGAGGCATGAAGGATGCTCTCTTAACAAAATGTAACGACCAAACTTCGTTGTCCAACAACATGTTATTTTCATTTAGAAAAAAAATTGAATTAAAAAAAACACTTATATTATTTTTGTTAAAAATTCATAAAATATAAATTAGTTTAAATTGATAAAAAGAAGTATTAATATCACTTTCTTCCTTATGTATATTCTCATTTTAATATCTAAGCCAAAACCTCCGTTAAACCGCCGCAGCGCCACCTCTACCACCGCAGTCTGTACAATGAGCCCAAAGGACGCAACATTGTGGAAGGCGCAGCAAACTCTCATGACTCTCTTCAACCGGTGTTCCACCATGAACCACTTGAAGGAGATTCATGCTCGTATATACCAGACCGGGTTCCACCAGAACCACCTCGTCGTCGGAAAGATCATCGTCTTCTGCGCAGTATCTGTTCCGGCGGGGGACATGAACTACGCAGTCTCTGTCTTCGACAGGGTTGATAAACCAGACGCATTTCTCTGGAACACCATGATCAGGGGCTTTGGTAACACGAATCAACCTGAAAAGGCCGTTTTATTCTACAAGAGAATGCAGCAGGGTGAACCTCATGTGGTTCCAGACACCTTCACTTTCTCATTCTTGCTCAAAATTGTTGGTGGGTTGGGATCAGTTGTGTTGGGGAAGCAGCTTCATTGTAGCACCTTGAAGCTTGGGGTTGAAAATCATGCCCATGTTAGGAATTCTCTGATTCATATGTATGGGGTGATGAAGGATATAGAAACTGCACACCAACTGTTTGAGGAAATGTTGAACAAGGATTTAGTCGCGTGGAACTCTATCATAGATTGCCTTGTGTGTTGTGGGAAGTATAATGAAGCTCTTGATTTTTTCACCAGGATGGTGCAGAGTGGGATGAGACCTGATGATGCCACTTTTGTGGTGACCCTCTCAGCTTGTGGTGCAATGGGGGCACTTGCTTTTGGGAGGTGGGTTCATTCCTGCATACAAAGAGCAACTTATCTTGGTGAGATTACATCAGTTTCGAATTCCCTTGTTGACATGTATGCAAAGTGTGGAGCAGTGGAAGAAGCCTATGAGATATTTCGCAGCATGAAAGGGAAGAATGTGATTTCGTGGAACACCATGATTCTTGGGCTTGCTTCCCATGGTAATGGGACAGAGGCATTAACACTTTTCGCGGAAATGTTACAAGAGAATGTTGTGAGGCCGGATGGTATTACATTCTTGGGAGTGTTGTGTGCTTGTAGCCATGGAGGATTCGTCGATGAAGGAAGACGGTACTTTGATATTATGAGCAGAGACTATAATGTTCAACCCACAGTAAAGCATTATGGGTGCATGGTGGACCTTTTGGGTCGTGCTGGTTTAGTTGAGGAAGCATACATATTGATAAAGAATATGCCAATGGAGTGCAATGCGATTGTATGGAGGTCACTGTTAGCTGCATGTCGAACTCATGGAAATGTTAAACTTGCTGAGAAGGTGAGAAAACATCTATTGGAATTGGAACCGTGCCATAGCAGTGATTATGTTCTTCTTGCAAACATGTATGCAAGTACTGGGCAATGGAATGAAATGAGCAAAGAGAGAAGGTCAATGCAAGAACGGGGAGTTAAAAAACCAGAGCCTGGTAACAGCTTCGTCGGCTTACCTGGAATAAGGTTGGAGAACGAAACCGCTGAAAGATTGTCGTAACACTGCACAAAAAGTTTCCTTAAAGGTTTCAACTGACTTAGACGGTGAAGCTTTAGAAGATCTTGTCATAATGTATCAAGTTCCTGATGTAAACTGTTAACCAACATAAATAGCTCAATAGAAAATGAAAGAGTAAACTAACATGTTTAGGTCATGGAATGATTACTCACTCTCCATTTAATCCTTGAATTCACTTGTGTATACAATTTGATTGTCCACTTAAACATTGTCTCCGAGGTGAAGCTTAAAATGCCTGTGTGTAACTTTAACGTTTATGGTAAAAACATCTTAGTCCAACAGAATGTTCTTCACTTTGAAAGGTGCTGTTTCTTTCCTTTGATAAGCTTGAAAGGTGCTATGTGAATGAAGTCAGAAGGCTAAGAATGTGCTGTAATCAGTACTGAGCGCACACGCCAAAAGATATAACTTAACAAGTATTCCAAATCTGGAATTTAAAAAATGCAGTTCTAAGCTGAATGAAGAAAAATGCTGCATTGTTAATTCAGATAGGCAAATATCACAGTCACAGCTGAGCGACGCCGATGATTAAATATTCGAATGTAAATGGATGTTTTTTAGCATGGACCATTGATAAGTCATTTCTATAGAGTGGACTATTAGTTTGTTGAAACTTCAAAGCTGATAAGATGGCACAAATATATCAATTTCAATTTAAGCTATGATAATTGGAAAAAATAATTCTTATTGCCACTAAACTGATCTATCAATCGGAAAAGGGCTCAAAAGTCCTGTCTTTAAACAGTAATCGAGACCAACAGCAGCACAAACAAAAATGAAAACATTCTCAGACACATAAATTGTGCCATCCTGGGAATGTGACAAGAAGCTTTCAAAGTTCAGTTCAAGAAGTGGTCCACCACTTAAGGTTCCCAAACCTGCATCACGATTCATATTGTAATGTCACAAATTCACAATAGAGCATTCAACTGAAGGCCAAAAAAAGAAAAGAAAAATGTAGTTGTAAATTTTCATTTTTCAACTTACTTAACAAGATGGCAAGGTGAGGTGATTACCTTTAACAACGCCAAAAGCTGCTGCTACCCCTGTCTTAAGCTGAACATCATCCAAGTCTCTCCTTGTAGTGTATCGAAAAGTCACTCCAAACAATGCACAGCTTATGAAGTTGATTGCCAAAGTCAGAAGCAGCTGAGTTGGGTCGGTGACTTGAGCGTAGCATATGGGGAGCGCTGCAATGGTACCAACAAGGGCAGAAATAGATGCTGCTTTGACTGACTCCAATCTCTCTTGATCCCGATCAATTTCTTCACTTCCCATCCCCATGAATGCACTCCCATCTTTGGGGCCTCCCGCATTTAGCGACAGGGTGCGTTCTGCTTCCTCAACCAAGGCTTTTGCTTCTGATATTTCTCTTTGACATTCTGCAATCTTGCACTCTCTCAATTTTGATTAGCAATGATTCATGTACAAATCAAGCAATCAATTGAAATAAGTCAACGAGACAAGGTGAATTGCACAGCACCTTATCACAGGGTAGTACTTTTGATCAAGAGGAAATTGCTAAGAATGCATATGTACATCAGGGGAAAAGCCAAACCAAACAGGTTTATATATTACCTCAAAAGCCAACAAGGAAACACATAAATAAAATCCCTCAAGGCCATAGTGAATTTTGTCCCTATTTCCTTCATCTTCTTGAGACTTGAAGGCATTAGCAACAAATACAACAACAACAGAAGCCTTATCCCACTAGGTGAAGCCGGCTATATGGACACTACGCCATTAAGCTCGATAAAAAATCAAATTATGAGGGATATTATTGACAATGATATCATTTTCACTTCTATCTAACTTGCGAGCCACTGACGACAGAAGCACTAAATGAGTTTGAATAAGATATCTGGCACGAGTTTACTTAATCCATGTTTGGGAATCCTTCTACATTTGATTCTAAAGTCAAAATAAATTCTGAGGATAATCACTTGAGTAGCCTCTAGGCGTCACGAGTCACAATTGATCAGCTAAGAGAAGTTAAGCCAAACTTGCTATATATCCCAAGGAGCTCCAACCAAATCTCTTTCAATAAAACAAAAGTAAATCTTCAATATAGGTTTTTTGGGCTCAGAATCTTACCCTATACCAAAAACTAAAACTAAACTTTGAAGTTTATGTTAAATCAAAGTGTCATAAACATGGTATCTTTATTCTGTGATTTTTCTCTGTGCAGCGAAGTTTAAGCAAAATACAACTCAACTCTCAATTTTTCATCCAATGATTTTGACTGCTGAATGCTAATGAAGAAAAACAACAGAAAAGAAGTTACAAGGGTACCTCAGAAGCTTTGTTTTCAAGCTGGTCAATATAATCCTTGAACTGCTTGACAGCAAGTTCTTGTTGTTCAATCATTGCAAGTTGCGACTTAGCGATTTCAACCCTCTGCGAAGCTTTCTCTAACCCATCGAACAAAACCCTGTTCTCCTTTCTGCTCAAGAGCTCTTCAACTTGCGAGCCCACTATCCCAGACAGCGCGTCGTTGAGATTGTTGTTGCCGCTCACGTTCTTCTCCTCGTCGGAGCTCGTGGTGCAGCGGCATTTGAATGGTGGGAGTGGTTTTGATGCTCTGAAACTGAAAGGTTTCATCAACAGAGGAGATGAAACCTGAATGCGATTCATGATAATCATTTCGCACCTCTCGCACGGAAGAGAGTGAATTAGGCTATGGTTGTAAAATGAAGGGACAATATGCTCCAAACATGCACTTATGTTAAAAATAAGGGTTAAATATGTTTTCCGTCCCTAGACTTTTAGCGAGTGCTGGTTTCCGTCCCTCGCCGGAGTAAAAGCTGACTTTAGCCCTTGAACATAAGGAAAATAGCTGGTTTTCATCCCTGCTGGAGTGGTGGCGCTGACCACCGTGGCCACATGTCACGGGAAGCCTATGTGGCACATCAGTTAATGAACATAGCTGGATTTTTTTTCTTTTTTTTTTCTTAATCTCAAATCACTAATAAGTAATAACGATAACTAAATCTTATCTAATCTAATTCTTAAATTATTTAATCTTATTGTTTTTTGTAATGATGAACTTTTACATAAAAATTGTTCAAATTTTTTATCTCTTCCTCTTCAACCTCGTCTGCATCTCATCTTCTTTTTTCTTCTTCTTCTTCTTCTTCTTCTTCTTCTTTTTTATTCTTCTTCTTCCCACCACCCCCCATCTCCCACACTCTCCGTCACCCCAACCCCAGCCCTAATCCTTTTCCCTTCCAGAAATTGAAAACCATCAACCCAAAATCACAAAACTAAAAAACAACCTTAACCCATAACACCCAAAAACCCAAAAAACACTATCTATATCATGTATGATGGAACAACCCAAAATTACCACCCAACCCCAACGTGCACCGCAACCCCCACCCCTTATTCCCCAAAACCCCAATCCTCACCCAATAGCAACCCCAATCCCTAACCCAAACAAAAGTTATGAAACCCAAAAATCCCAGAATCCAGCAAAAGGGGAAGAAGAGACGAAAAATCAAAAATCAGATCTTGATGATGGATAATTGGAGAAGAAGAAGAGGAGAAGAAGATGAACCATAAGCCCTGCTGTAACACCCCCCACCTAGAACCAACAACCACCGCCCTCCACCAGAAACCGAGCCCCCACCGCTAAAAAACGCAACCACCACCGCCCAAAACGCAACCACCACCACTGCTCATATACCATCAGATCGGCACCACCTTTACCCAGATTCGAAACCCAAATCCAACTAAAGTTCCTTCCTTTTTACAGAAACCAATCATCATCTCCCAAACTTCTTGTATGTTGGCATTCAGATCTGAAAGGGAAATAAACTGAGGTTAGGGATTTGGTGTGTTGTTAAAGATGAAGATGTTGATGATGATGGATGAGGTAGATGTTGATGGTGGGGGAAGATGCTGATGGTGATGGGTGATGAAGATGTTGATGGTGGTTATGAAGATTAGGAAGATGTTAAGCGTTGAAATGAAGATTTTATTTTAAGATGTTGAAGGGTTTTATGTTATAATTATTTTGTTATTTTTATTTAATATTTTTCATAATTTAATAATTAGTTAATTTAATGTGGAATTAAAAAAAATAAAAATCCAATTAGACCTCATTAACTGATGTGGATGTGCCACGTAGGATGGCCGATACATGTGGAGACGGTGGTCAGCGCCACCACTCCGGCGGGGACGAAAACCATCTATTTTCCTTATGTTCAAGGGTTAAAGTCGGCTTTTACTCCGGCGAGGGACGGAAACCAGCACTCGCTAAAAGTCCAGGGACGGAAAACATATTTTACCCTAAAAATAAAAATGTGTGTGAAAAGGATATAAAGTGAAATAAATTGATTTCAGCAATTTGTCTCTTCAATAAGAGGTTACTAGTTTGATTCTCAAATTCATGAATGAAAATACTTATCGGCCTGAGTGTACTAATAATTGAGTGAACTAGTTTTAACTCTCACGACTATCAATTACGCGATACATTAATTCATGCTAGGAATGATAAAATTACTCATACTGTAAATATCTATGGATAAAAAATTTGAGGCGGATAAAATTACTTGCACTCAAGGATACTCATGTTCTACTCATTTATTAATGAAGTGAGTATGAATATCAATGTGTCCATGATACTTGACATCTAATATGTTTATTAAATGTGTATAATAGACTTTTTCAATCAATCAATCAATTAGAATGCTAGAAAAAGAGTGTTGCTACTTGCTAGCATCCCTCCCTCAACAAAATCGTCCAATCCAGCACTTATTATTTCAACTTCTTAGCACAAAGAGAAACGTGAACATAATGAAACTAGTTGCGGGCGAAGTGCGATGTTAGAAAAGACACGATAAGAAGTTGTCACCATGGTCACATGGCGGTGGCTTTGCCACGACGCCGGTGAACGGGCTATGCAATGCGGTAAAGTGAGGAAAGAAGGTAAATAGAATAGCCATGAGGTTAATTTTGTAATTTGAATTTTTTATCAGGATAATTTGAATGATTCAATCTAACCCATAAAAATTTGTTTAATCACGTGAAAAACAATATTATATGGCTTAGTTGTGAAGAAAATGTTTAACCTAAGTATCAACAAAAATAGTCCATGCCGCCTCACTAGCTTGAACTTCAATAGCTAAACCCCCTGAACTGCACCATTGAGGTTTAGGGGTTTACAAATGGCTTCAATTCTTCGTGCAGTTCGTAACCTCTCCCGTTTCACTTCATCAACCACCAGAACCACACAGAAGAACACTCATTCACACTCTCTATCCAGTTCCAAGAACTGCAATCTCATCAAAAAAACTGACAACCAAATCCGACGGTTGCCTCTGCCGGCATTGACGTCTTACAAGTTCCGGCACGGCGGTGGAAGAACGCCGCCGGTAAGGAAGGCTCACTCTCCTATCCGTTATCGCGGCGCGGGCTCGGACGTGTCGCATAACACGGCGGTGGAGCTTGCATTGAATTCAGTAGTCAAGGTTTTCACTGTTTCGTGTAGTCCTAACTACTTGCTTCCTTGGCAGAACAAGGCACAGAGAGAAACAATGGGTTCTGGTTAGTTCAATTTATTATTTTACTTACAATTTTTCAGTATTTAGCTAGCTTATTATGGTGCTCCTTTGTAAGTTTTAGAGTGTAAATCAGAATCAAAATAGATATGACAGGCATTTCAGATTTTATCTATCAAACATTAACACCTTTGAGGGTTGAGGCTTATGTTTTAATGGAAGAGATTGGAAGGAAGTGAGGGGAAACTAGAGGAGCTATAGAATGTTTATCTTAATGAATGTAGGGTGGTTAAGCGCTTTGAAACAACCTAATAGCTGCTTATTCTACTCCGAGGTGGATGATTTCAGTGGATGCAATCTGAAGCTTTAATCAAGATGGTCTGGTAGTTATATCTGCAGTGTTGTTAATTGTGGATGGTGAAATCCCACCATACACGACAAGTAGTGTTGGAATTGGCGGCCATATGGTAGGATATTTGCCATGGAGGAAAGCCAAAAAACTGACATGGCGGATATTTGATAACACTGTAATACTGTATATCTGAAGCATATATGTTTGAGATATCGCATGTTACTAACTTTGGATGCTTGCATTTTCTCCTGGGAAGTGGAAACAGATTACTTGGAGTTTGACTCATTCTTAGTGATTGTAAGCAACTTAGTTCCAAACTTCCAATTTGAAACAAGCTGAAAATAAGTTATAGGTAAGCATACACACTTATTCATAAGCTAATCTGAAAAGCTTATGAAAATAAATTCAAAACAACTTATAGGTAGGTCATAAGCTATTTAAATATGCTCTCCTGAACACTTGCGTAAGCGCTTATGCTATAAGATAAACTCAAACTGCTACGTCTATGTGAATATGAAATTGCATAATTTATTTGCAGGTCTGCAAATAAATTAGCACCTTCATTTGAAAGGAAGGACCTCTCTTTGTCTGTTGATTGAAATTAAGCCTTGCTGCTTTACATGTTTCCAAGATGTAATTCATATATTATTATTCCCTGATGTTTATTTTTAACAGTTGTGTGCTTTCATGTTTTTTATTATTTCAGTTTTGTTCTATGCAGCTTTTTTTTTGTGTATGGCTGGACTACACTCAGATGAATTAAAAATTTAAGAAATCTATTTATAAAATTAGACCAAATGGCTCAATTGAAAAAATGCATATATGTTGAGGGTGGAAATAGTAATTTTCTGTAAATTTATTGAAGCATTTTTGCTCTTGGCCCTGTTGTCCATTCATGACTGTTTACTCTGATACTTTTTACTTTCTCTAAAAAGCTTTTACGATGGTGATGCAGGGTTTGTAATTCTAGGCAGAAAGATTCTCACGAATGCTCACGTGGTAGCTGATCATTCATTTGTACTTGTAAGGAAACATGGTTCTCCAACCAAGTATAAAGCAGAAGTTAAAGCTGTTGGTCATGAATGTGACTTAGCTATATTGGTTGTTGAGAATGATGAATTTTGGGATGGTATGAATCCCTTGGAGTTTGGAGACATTCCGTTTCTACAAGAAGCTGTTGCTGTTGTGGGATATCCTCAAGGTGGTGACACCATTTCTGTTACTAAAGGGGTCGTTTCCAGGGTTGAACCTACACAATATGTACATGGTGCAGCCCAGCTGATGGCAATACAAATAGATGCAGCCATAAATCCAGGGAATAGTGGTGGCCCAGCAATTATGGGCAAGAAGGTTGCTGGAGTAGCATTCCAAAATCTTTCAGGTGCTGAGAATATAGGGTAAGTCTTTTGATTTTCTTTGCCTTTATAATTCTTGAGTTTAAACTTAAGGTTTATGAATTCTCAATCATGCCAGTAATTTTCATATATTTTAGTTCACAGTTAGGTTACACAGAGAACAAATTTTGCATACTAGATTACTTCCTTTCATATTGGATATTGCAGTTACCTTATACCTGTACCTGTAATAAAGCATTTTATATCTGGTGTAGAAGAAAAAGGGAAGTATATTGGATTTTGCTCTCTGGGTTTGTCATGCCAGACTACTGAAAATGTACACCTCAGAAACCATTTTGGCATGCAACCTAACATGACTGGGGTGCTTGTAAGCAAAATAAATCCACTTTCAGATGCATACAAAGTTTTGAGGAAAGATGATATTATACTTTCATTTGATGGTGTGCCTATAGCGAATGATGGTACAGGTGTGTTCTTTCTTTACTTTTTCCTGGATTTTCTTATTTACTCTATATATAATTAACCTTTGAGAAACAGAGAATTGATAACATTTGATATGATGATTGCATTGCAGTTTCTTTCCGAAACAGAGAACGGATAACATTTGATCACTTGGTGTCTATGAAAAAGCCTAATGAAAATGCAATTGTTAGAGTTCTGCGGGATGGCCTAGAGCATGAACTTAGTATCACTCTCCAACCTGTAAGTTATATATGTTTTATGTGTAATAAGTTAATGATTATCCATACTTGATTTAAATATAGTTCGGGAAAGTTAGATACGTTTAGTACCATTGTGGAAAGGGCAGCAACCATCAGAATGATATTGGGTTGATAATTCAGTGGTTTGGAAGATTCGATCAGTTGTGAAATGATTCGTTAAAGACTTTCTTTCAATTTACATCAAGTTGGTTACTAATGGGGTGAGTTTCTGTTTGGATCTTACACGTGAATGGAGCTGTAGATAGTTTATACTGTAGTTATCAATCTTGGATAGTGGCGCAAAGCGACCAACCCCAGAAAAGGTTAGCATAACAGCAAATACTGGAATGACCAATATACCAAATATTATAGATACAAGATAAAAAATATACACATCTAAATGCTAAAAAAATTAACAATTACCCAAAATTGAAGACATTCATGTTCTCAAGTTATAGTGTAATCACACATTCACCATCAATTTAAGTCATGTTAAAAAAATGAGAATATAGAAATGGAACCAACAAAAAAAAAGATTATGGAAAAACCAATGTATTAGATCAAAATTTGAGGAATGTGAACTGTGAAGCATGAAGGAAGAGCAAAATACAAAAGAAAAAAGTAACTGTACCCTGCAAGCTGTGATGTGTGAACAGACAGATCTTGATGTCTGAGAGCAGTGGCTCTGTGGGAAAATCCTGGGATTGGCCAGTAATCACTAATGACACACCAATGAGCATTGGGACTGTGGCCAGAAACTAAAGGGATTTCAACCCTTGATTTTGTTTTAATATTTGATAATTTTAATGTATGGAGGAGAAAATAGATTTGTTTGAATGGTGACATCACTAACTGTACACCCTGCAGTTTTTCCATTTCCTACTTGTTACAAATTGGTTTTGGGCAACAGTTTTTTTTTTTTTTAATATTGCTTTCAATATTTCAGATCCAGCCCTTAGTTCCAGTTCATCAGTTTGATAGACTTCCAAGTTATTACATTTTTGCTGGTTTGGTATTTGCTCCTCTCACCCAGCCATACCTTCATGAGTACGGGGAAGACTGGTATAATACATCACCTCGTCGTTTGTGTGAACGGGCATTGAGAGAATTACCCAAGAAAGCAAATCAGCAACTTGTTATCTTGTCTCAGGTTAGCATCATTTTAACTTAAGTGCAGTTACTGCCGAGGCCTTTTTTGTTTCTTGATTCCTTTGAAGAGGATTATCATATCCTGTGCCTCACTCCTTTGCTTTTTCAATAACATCTCTTTTAAGATTAAACATATGGTCCACCATTGTAAAACTCATTGCCATGATAATCCCACATTAGTTTGTGACATTGTGAATGATATATATGTTAGACAAAGGAGTGAAGACAAAAGTGCACACAATAATTTCCCTACGTTTTGGGGAGAACCTAAATTGAACTTTTTCATATAAGAGAAATGATAAGTAGAGTATATTTATGAGTTGATTTCAGCAAATGAATGCATGTATTTGGTTCAGGTATTGCTTCTATTAATAATATCTTATTTGTTTTAGGTCCTGATGGATGATATCAATGCTGGATATGAGCGTCTTGCAGAGTTACAGGTGCCAACTTGTATATGCTTTAGCTATTTATTCAATGAGTAAATCTGGTAATGATGAATATCTTAGATTTCATTCATTAGTATAGATGCAAATTCAATGGGCCAATGACCAAGATTGCTTTAGAAATAATATTATCAATTTTTTACTCTATGCACATTTAGATCTGTTGTTAATATTGTTCACTTAAAAGGGGTGTTCTTTTAGTGCTTATTTGATGTGTTGATTCTGATACCCAGGTTTTGAAGGTTAATGGAACAGAACTAGACAATCTAGAACATTTACGCCAACTTGTTGAAAACTGTAGCACAGACTGCTTGCGGTTCGATTTGGAAGATGATAGGGTCATTGTCTTGAACTATGAAACGGCAAAAATTGCCACTTCTAGAATTTTGAAGCGTCACAGAATACCTTCATCAATGTCTGTTGATCTTATTGATGCACAGAATAATTTACAAACTGGGCCGACTTTTTCACATTGAGATTGCAGTTACTCATTCGTCAATAAGAGAGCATATTGGTATGTTAGTTTTGAACAATCATTCTGATTTTCTCTTAAATTTATGTAAACTTTGACAATGGATTTTCCATATGATTATTGTTATTGATTTTTTACCTTATTACTGGACTAACCATGTAACAACTCTTGAAACTATAATAGGCCTCACAATGTAACTTGAAAAATAGATAGTATATTGTGTATGTGTGCAGGCTACAGTTGTTTTATTATTGTTGTTTTAGTCATAGCAAATTGCTTGGATCGTTTAATACAACATTTCATACAACCAACTAATTTTATTAACTTTTGATTTATTGTCTTTTAATCCTCCCTCCTAACTCTTTGCTTCTTTCGTTTTAATTTTATTGCTTAAAAGCAGGCAATAGTGAGCAAAATATAGGCGTATTTGGTTTATAAAAGCATTTTGTTTTCTTTAATTAATATTTGTAGAACTTTTTTTACTTGAATGAATTTTTGGAAATACAAATAAAGTTCAAATATATGAACATAATTGAAAGTAACAAGAAATAAAAACGAAGAAATACTATTATTATCGGAGAGGCCAAGCAGACCATGGATGATGGCGCTTAGGGAAGTACATGAAGTATGCAATGGAGTGTTCTAGGCATAACAAAAAAAATGAGATGGAAGATTTTTTTGAGTTGTATATAAATTTAATTTAAAGTTCATAATTTTTAGTCTACTAATAAGATAAGTATTTTTTTTTAAGTAATAAGATAAGTATTCAATATGTTATATTTGAGTTCTTATTCTTGAATGTCAAAGACATTTACATTTTTTTATGAAGCCACATGCCTTCTAAATTGTGATTATATCACACAGTTTTCACGTTCAATTAAAAATAAATTAACATTGTTTTTTTTAGACAACAAAAGTTTTATTGAAAGAAGAAAACATGAGAACAACCCTCTCATGCAATAGGGTGAAAAGAAGACCACACTTCAGACTAGTGTCTCGATAAAACCTTTCTAGGAAAAACCCAATTGAGATAAAAACCTAGATAAGGAAAAAGAGTACAACTAACCAAAAAGTGTGACTTTAAATATAGCTCATGCTCATGAACCCACCAAGAAAAGAATTCCCAAAATCCACACACAAAAAGACCACACCCCAACACTAACAGTAAAGATACGTCCATAAAGCATCCAAAATGAAAGATTACCCAAAGACAAAGCTTTCAAAATTCCACAAGGCAAAACCATACCACTTGCAATACAAAATTGCACTATTTCCATCTGCATTATCTTCATTCTGAGATAATATCCTCATGCACAGCACCAGTGACCAACAAAAACAATATATTAACATTGTATTTTGAATAGTTATTTAAATTTAAAATATCAGTTTCCTTAAAAAAAATTAAATTTAATCAATCAATTACCAATAGGCATAGAAATCACCATTTTAAATAAAGCAATTTATTTTGCTCCATCTCAAAGTGAAGGACCCTTTTGTCTGATTTTGTCATGTTTTTATAATTCGCAATTTAGTTATTTACATTTCAAATAATGAACTATTTATTTTTCGATGTACCAAAAAAAAAATAATGAACTATTTGAAATGGTTCCAAACTCTCTCATTTAAAAAGGGTACTAGAGCAACACCCAATAAATAATTGTATTATTGCTAATTTTCTTCATTAATTTTTTCATAAATTATTATTAAACTTATTAGAGCAACACCCAAACTCTCTCATTTTAAATTTATTTATCAAATTGAGTAGTTTGTATTTTTTTTATTTTATTTTTTGACGGGCAAACCATATAATTATCATTGATTATAAATAGAGGAGGAAGATTGGTCATCAAATTATTATTAAAGCAGCATTCTCTACTATAGAATTCGGCCTTCGGGGTCAACCCGGCGGCTTCTATGAAGAAGGCGGCGCAACTTAAATTGACAATAGCTCGACTAGGTCGCTTCGCTTCCAAAAAGTTGGAAAACTGGACTAAAAAAAGCTATTCCAGCGGCCACGGTGGCATCCGATCCAGCAGATTCTTATTCCTATTATGGCTAAGGCAGAAAAGACATCCTTGCATCCCTGCAATGTCTTGCTAGCGAGCTTGCTTCCGTTACAGACTTGCCTTCCTATTCTGTCGGGCTGATCTCCTTCGATTCCTATTTTCTCTAGTGATAGGGAATTAGGGATCACTTCACTCCCTAGCTCCCGAAGAAAATTTCAGGATCCACCTTTGGTGCCACATTCTGGCACGAAGACCATTAGATGGTACATATGAGAGAGATAAGAACAAGCTCGGCAGCCTTGGTGCGCTCCCTAGAGGTTGGCAATCTCTCTCTCTCTTTTAATGCATTAATGCTTATCTGCGCTCTGCATTTACGACGTTTGATTCTTATCCGTTTTCCGGGCTTTTACCATGTCTCCCGAACAATTTCAGTACATATGACGCAAGACGATTCCACATATCGAGGTCGGAATGGGATCGGGTGTTTTCACGTCTCACCGTAGTGCCTAGTTTGTCTTGATTTGCGATTGATGAACAAGAAGGAACGAAGTGCTCGACCGAAAGGGAAGGGAAAATGGAACGATTTTCTTTTTTGACTTGCCCTGGTCTCCGTCTGGACCCAAAGCCCCCCCGCATTCCATCAACCCCGCCCCGTAGGTTGGGGGAAGAGGGCATTTCCATCGCGAAGGATTCAATCTAGCCACAGGTTCCCCTACGGCTACCTCGTTGCGACTTCACCCCAGTCAAAGGCCCCACCGTGGCATGCGCCAATAAGACCACCAAAAGCCTTTGTGGCATTAGCGGTACACAGAAGTCATGGGTGATCATTGGTCCGATGCTTCGGGCGAAACCAATTCCCGGGGTGTGACGGGCGGTGTATTTAAAAAAGAAAAAGTAAAGGGGCCTGCTATCCTTACCTTTCCGGGAATGGCACATCCTATCATAAATCAGAGTCATCGGCTCTCTTTCCATAATTTTTTTATTGTTTCCTCCTATAGAAATGATGTCGTGATGGGATGAGGATGGGGATAACGAACAATTAACTATAACAAATGAAGTACCAAAATATTGATCCTAGACCCCGTGGACCTTCCTCAATCCATACATTATCAACAAAAGAAAAAGCATACTTAGACATAAAATCAGCAGGACTTATTAAACGCATAAAAAGAAGAGAGAAAATGATCGCAAAATGAATTGGATGGAGACACTGAAAATGAGCCATCATTCAATCCACGGAGTTAGATTAAATTATGGAAATAGCTTAATAATCTAATCATTTTTATACTTTAGAAATTACTCATAGAATAATAAAGTAGAGACAAACAATTTCTTTGGCATCTCAGTTTTTTTTTATCAAACGAGTAGCTAATCCTCTTGATTTATTTAAAACAGGATTTTTTTTTCAATGGTTCATTATTCGGAGGATTGTCTAACGACACTTACAACTGATCATTATTTTCTTTAAACTAGCTTATGGGTTAAATTTCATATGGATCTCACTAAAATGAAATAAAAGCCCATATAATTTGGTTAACCCCACGTAAATTTCAACTAGAATGCGTTGAAAAGAGACTATTAAAAATTAATATCAGTAGCATTCCTCTAACTGAAATGCTAATAAGAGTTTTTTATTATTATTTTTTTATGTCAATAGGCAATGCAATATTAGACTACTTCGAAAAATATTTCTTATTCACACGATGAAACTAACATGGGAACAGGAAAAAGCATAAATCTACGAATTCACTGAAAAAAACGATTTCATTCTAACTAAGTGTAAAATCCCATTACTCCATTTTTAGAAGGAAAAAAAACATACACAGTTTGTAAACATGACTTGGAAGCAAAACCAAAGATACTTAGACATCAATAATTTCGTAAACAAAAGATGTAATCATCTAAAACAGTAATTCATTTCTGCCAACAATAACAAGCCTCCATTATATCCAACTGAACTAAATCTATTCATATTTATGATTTGTCATTAAGTGAACAAGCCAAAAACTTCAAATATCACTAAGAAATATTCAAGACAGCTACTTGACTATCAGTATATAAGGTTAGATGAAATTCTGTAAATACACATCATCAAAGAACCAACTGAAATAACAATATTTGCTTCTTTCCAGTTCGTGGATAGGATACAAAACACCTGAGTTTAGCCTTAAAATAATGCAAATTATAGGTTCAAAAGACAGATTGACAGAAGATGCCATTGTTTTTATCAAATAAACAGACACCTGCTAAAAAATATTAGAATGATTGAGGCTAACTCCCTTCAAAGTATCTAAGGACTTCAATTCATAAAATTCGAAGAGATTATAATTATCTTATATAGTTCTGTAAGTCATGTATCGGAAGATAAAACGGAAGATAAAACGTTGAAAAATGAAAGCAGCAACAAAAGGGCTTGAAGTCTAAACAAGTTTAGTAATGACTGCCTAAGATGAATTCATAACATTCAGTTAGCCTTTCTCCTTTCTATATGGATAGCTTCCAACAGTGATAGCATATCCCATGCAGACACAAAACATTATTTGAATTGTTGAGTTCAATACATAGATGAAATGGTCATCATGTAAAAACCAGAAGCTAATACTTGGAATAATCTTAACTGAATACAACATAAATGCTTTTAAGGGTATGTTCGATCAGAGGAGAAGGGAAGTGAAAAGAGGGTTTTAAGCAAACCTCACTAGTCTAGGTGTTTGATAAAACAAGGAAGACAATGAGAAGCACTCATATGATCCTCTAAATTAACCCCACCTCCCCCATTCACTTTCATGCATTTTTCAAAATCATTTCTCTCTATTCTCTTCATTTCCCTTCCTTGCCTATTTTCTTTAATTTCTTTCTTTCCTTCTCCACCCTTATGTTTGGATGTTGGATGGTAATAGAAGGAATATGAAAGCTTTCAAGAAAGCATTACTATTTTTTATACAAAAAAGATGAAGAGAAGTCAATAAATTTTTTATGTGATTCTTTAGTTGAAACCCTCCTTATATAATCTTTAAAAAATTCTTAAATTCCCACAAATTGGGAAATTCTTAAATATCCAATCAAATGGAAGGAAAACCACAACTCAACCACCATTCTCTTCCCTTCCCCTCCTATATCCAAACATGCAACAAAGGAATTAGCCATCTAACATCAACATAAGCTGATTTTTTGTTTCACCCCTGTACATAGCTCAAGTTGTCCGTGGTGCGTGCCTTTACACATTACTAAATTCTAAGCCACTAATCAGAAAGACAACAGATGACAAGATCTCAAAGGAGCCACAAAAGTAGAATCCTTAGGAAGCAAGATCTCATTACTTAGAACAAGGACTAAATATAAACTCTCCAACAAGGCACAACCACATCATTAGTGAAGAATAACAAAACAAAATAGAGTAAAAATTCAAGTGGATCGATCATATCACAAATCAGATTGGATACACTTCTCGACAAGCACAAAATAGAAAAAGAAAAAGAAACTAAAATGAATCGCACAAGTCAAAATTAACCCAACTCCCTCATATTTTCAGAAGCTCTATCATCTAACTTATTCAAATCAAAATTCTCTCATGTTTGAAGTTTCACACGCCTTAAGATTTTGTATCTATTTCTCTCCGTTACGAAGAGCGAGATAAGTCAAATTTTAACATGACAGTGTCATTGTAACATGAGGTGATCCATTTCCAACTTCTTTCAAACTTCACTATAAGCACTCACAAAACTATAAGAGCATTTTCGCAAGTACGAAACCAAATACTAATCTCAGTTGAAAAGCTCCCATCAGCTAGAAACTAGAATCTAATCAAAATTAAGACCATAGCAATGATTAAAATAGCAACTATTAATTAAAACAAAAATAAAAAAGTTAATGGAGCAAGATTACACATACAACAACACTGCACATGGATCATTTCATTATTTACTATTCAATAATGACAAAGTAATCATAGATTTAGTGTAACAGAACTAGAATTAAGACATAATAGGGTTTCACTGAACTCAGAGAAACTCAAACTCATCTTCCTTAAGATGCGCAAAGAACTTGACAGCACCACGACCTTCAATTTCAGTAACAAACTGAACCTTATAAGGAAAATTAGCAGAGATTTTCTTACCCTTCCATAGCGCAACGTACTGCTTGATCTCCCCTTCCGCACCTTCAAGATCGAACTCCGGAACCTTGGGCACATGGTACACCTTCAACGGAACCTTCACCCTAACACGCGCTCCGACCTTCGATGATTCCGCTTCTTCCGATTCCGATGATGAGGAAGTGGACGACGGCGATGATTCTTCCACGGCGACCTCGCACCGCGTAATGCTTCTGCTGCTGCCTCTGAGATTTGCGAATAGAGGAGGATGAATTGAAGAAGATGAAGAGAATGGAATCGATTTGGTGAGGAGAAGCATCGATGAGCGATTTGGGGAAACGCTGAGCAGTGGTGAAGAGGGAGCCATCGCAATCGCTATGGTGCTCATGTTGAATTGGATTGATTTCATTTTCTGTTTGATCGTTCCTTTTCTATCTTATAAATAACATATGATAGTAATATTAATATTTGTTATTAATGGTTTTTGGATGAGATTGCTTATGTGTGTATGTGTTTGAATTTAACTTAAATGTAATGTATAGTTTTTTTTGAAAGTGGATAATATATTAAAACTTAAAGCGCCATAGAGGCTAAAACATCTGAAGACACCAAAAGGTCAAGCTCTGGCGGGACTTCCTCAATCCAAACAACGTTGGAAAATTTTGAGGAGCTCTTAGCCAAAGAATCAGCTACTGCGTTGCCAGAGCGGCGAACAAAAGATAAATGAAAGCTAATAAAAAATGAGACCATTGCCCTACAGTCATTTAAAACAGAAAACAAATAAGAAGCACCACGCTTGTTCTGCTGCCAAGCCTCAAACAGTTGCAAGCAATCCGTTTCGAGCACCACCCGGAAAAAACCAAGATCTCGAGCCAAAGAAATACACCATCTGAAAGCCATAGCCTCTGCAACAAGAGATGAAAGAGCGCCTACAGGACCATTAGTAGCTGCAGCCATGACCTCACCATGTGAGTTTCTCGCAACCATACCCATACCTGCACCTGTGGCCAAAGTCCAAGAAGCATCAAAGTTCAGCTTAATAAACTGTCCTACCGGTCTTCTCCACACCATTGGTTGTTGATCAGCGGTGCTGGTTGCCATGTGAGGAAGAACCGCCGCATCATCATAGCACAGCAGAGCAGCCAAACGTTGCAGAACCGCATCCAAGGAGGGCTGAACATAGTCATGAACTGACTTGTTTCTATGCTCCCATATAACATAAATAAGAGTGAAACCCATAGCAATTACCTCATCATCCTTAGTGGCCATAATCTGCTTAACAAACTCTGCTGGTTCCTCTGCTGGTTGAAACCGCACGCTCAAGGGAGCTGCATACCACCAACGTGCCACTATCGGGCACTGGAAGAGCACACGGGCACTTGTTTCCGCGCTGTCCTGGCAGAAGGGGCACACATCTTCAATCTCAATCCCGCGCTTCCGTAAGGCATGGCGGACCGGCAAAATACCCACAACAGCTCGCCACACTACATCCTTAACCCGAGGTAGAGCATGAGCTTTCCAAACAGCTTTCCAGAAACTAGCTTGCTGATTTTGACCCCTGTTGGACGAGGTGGAGGCCTCATCATGCAAGCGTCGTTGACGAATAAAAGTGTAGCCCGTCTTGGTTGTGTATACCCCATCTATTGTCCAAGGCCAAAATAGTGCATCAGGTGATGGCTTCCAAGGTAACGGGATGTCTAGAATCTCCTTCGCTGTGGGTGGCCAAAAGACTAGCTCGATGAGATCCCTATCCCAGACCTGCATATCATGAACCATCAAATGACAAACATGAGTTAGATTACCCGTTTGGGCTAAATCATTGCGATAAATCAGGGGATTTCCACTTGGAAGCCAATTATCCCTCCAAATATCAATCTCTTTGCCATCACCAACATTCCATCGAGCTCCCTCCATAAACACCCATGCTGTGCGTGAAATGCTAGTCCAAGCATAGCTTGGCCGCGCATGTTTCTTAGCAGCACTCAGGGTGGTCCGGGGAAAATACACGGCCTTAAAAACTTGGCCCAAAAGAGACTCTGGCTGCATCTGAATACGCCACCAAGTCTTGGCTACTAAAGCTGTGTTGAAAGCTTTGAAATCACGGAAGCCAATCCCACCATCGAGCTTGGACCTGCATAAGGAGTTCCATTTGAGCCAATGGATCCCACGTCGGGAAGCATCCCCACTCCAGTAAAACCGGCTAATCATTCTCTCAATGTCTGCACATAAACCATCAGGTAAGATAAAGCACGACATAATATAAGAAGGGATAGCTTGAGCTACCGCTTTAATAAGAACCTCTCGTCCTGCTCTAGAGAGGGAGCGTTCCTTCCACCCTTTGAGCTTCTTCCAAACTCTTTCTTTGACAAAATTAAAATTTTGGGTTTTTGACTTACCAATAATGGTGGGTAAACCCAAATATTTGTCATAACTATCCACAGCCTTCACACCCAACAGCATTTTCAGCTCATTGAAGCGGGGACTAGGAACATTGCGGCTACAGGATAGCATAGATTTGTCAAAATTAATGACCTGGCCAGAAACTTGCTCATAGGAAGCAAGGACATTACGAATAGTGTGAGCTTCCTCCATAGTGGCTCTAGCAAAAACTACACTGTCATCTGCAAAAAGAAGATGTGAGATCATAGGAGCAGATGGCGAACGGGCAATCTTAATGCCATGAAGAGATGAAGCAACAATCTCTTTTTGAATCAGAGCAGAGAAAACGTCCCCACAAAGTATAAATAAATAAGGGGAGAGGGGATCCCCTTGTCTCAACCCTCTGCCTGGATCAAATGGAACCTGTGGATTGCCATTAAGCATCACCTGAAACTGAACTGTCGTCACACAGGCCATAATTAGTGACACCCATGCAGAAGGGAAACCCATCTGATGAAGCACACTCTGAAGAAACGGCCATTCGACCCTATCGTAGGCCTTGGACATATCCAACTTTAAAGCCATCATGCCATTACGGCCATACATTTTCTTTTTCATCAAGTGAAAACACTCATATGCCACAAGTGCATTATCTGTAATTAAACGTCCTGGAACAAAAGCACTTTGAGGCCCAACAATAATATCAGATAAGACAATCTTTAACCTATTAGCAATAGTTTTTGTAATAATTTTAAAAATAACGTTACATAAGCTAATAGGTCTAAACTGGGTTGCATGAACAGATTTTTTAATTTTAGGAATCAAAACAATAAGAGTTTTATTAATCGAACCTGGTGAAATTATGTTGTGCAACACCTCCAGGCAAAAATTAGAGACATCATCTCCGAGTATGTGCCAAAATTTCTGAAAGAAAAGCGCCGGTAAACCATCAAGGCCAGGAGCCTTTGTCGGATGCATATGGAAGATAGCCTCTTCCACCTCCTCCCTAGTAAAGGGGGAGTTCAAAACGGCCAAATGGCCCTCCGTGATACGGTTTGCCACGAGACTAGTGGCTCCCTCTATCTCCGTTGGATTAGACGTGCTGAAAAGTTGAGAGAAATAGTCAGTTAAAACCCTAGCAATATTATTGATATCCGTCCATTTTCTCCCGTCGTCATCCACTAATTCTTCAATTTTATTCCTCTTCCTGCGCTGGGTCGCTTTCTGATGGAAAAATTTTGTGTTTCGGTCCCCATGGCGCAACCAAGTGGCTCTAGACCTCTGGCTCCAAAGGATCTCTTCTTGTTTTAACAAATTATCCAGCTCAGCCTCTGTAGACCTCATCTCAGCTACCACCACCTCTGTCTGAACACTATTGTGGAGATTCTGAAGGCGGGTTTTCATAGCTGACACCTTTTTTGGAATAGCGCCATACTTTTCTCTCCCCCATGCTTGAAGAGCTTCTCCAATGTTAGCAATTTTTCCAGTAATGTCCCCATGCTCTCCAGACCATATCGCGGCCACTATCTCTGCACACTCATCACCATCCTGTAGCCACACCTCTTCAAATCTGAACATCCGTGAGCCTGAGCGACTAACTTCTGTTCTGCGATGCCCGCATGAGACTAGGATGGGATTATGATCTGAACTCAGTCTAGGAAGATGAGAGACCTCCACACACGGCCAAAGGGCCCTCCAACTCTCATTAATGAGAGCATAATCAAGACGTTCCTCAATGGATGCAGGTATGCTTCGCTTATTGGACCAAGTGAAACGGTAGCTCGAGTAACCCGCATCAGTAAGACCACATAGGATAGAATGTGAAATGACCATTAGTAGATTGATCATTGGATGTGAATACTAGCACGGCACTTTCTTTCTTTTTTCAATGGTAGGGCTTGTGGATAAGATTAATATAGGTAGTAAATCTAGATTTGAATGTCGTTAAATATGCAAAATTTAAATAGGAGACTATTTATTAGATCAATAACTTTAGTAGCATGAAAGAATATGATATGGCTATTGTTGTAAACACACATACGTATGTTTCACGTATACGAAAATAAAAATTGAAAAACTTGTGACCGTGGGGTGTATCCCTCCCTCCACACACATACTAAGTTAAATAGTTTTTATTTTCAGCTTAGTCAAGATTTATTTCCCATTTTATAGGATTATGTAAATTTCAATAATAAAATATATTGAAAAGAGTAAATCTGGCGCTTCAAAGTGGATTGGATTGACTGATTCATGCTTCTCTATACTTACGTTACTTTCGAAATGACACAAAATTTTATACTAGATATTTTGGGATGTTGGAAACAGTAATCTACAAGTTTTGGCAGCCACTTCCGTAGAAAGATCACACGTGGTTCATTCTGCAACACAACAACAATATCCATTCATCCTTTTAATATTCTCGTACACTTCTGCATTGTGTCATTATTTATTTTTCTCCTAACATATCTCACAATTGACATAAAAATAATTTATTGAGGCCTTAACATCAGGTTAAATGAATCAGTCTCTTTCAATAAATTCTTCTTTCATACATATATGGATGAAACTCTAGACTAGATGTTTATGTAACTAAGCTACCTACTTGTGTTGGGCTTTATTGGTATTTTAATTTATTTTTTTATATTGTTTTATTCATAATCCCTATTTTTAATATTTCTTTCCTTCTTTCACATTTTGCTCTTTAATTCTTTTTTTTACATCGAAAAGATAAATTACATCCTCCCATAATTTATTCTCAAATCTCCCCCCTCAATCCATATGTAAACCCACCTCTAGAATTAACATATATGCGATTCACTTCTGCAATAAGTAGATAAGGAAAATGAGGCAATTTAGTATTAAGATAAAATGTTACTAGAAAATAATTTAACAAATTCATAATTATTATTTATTATTATACAAGTAATACCAACTATCTACTACTACTTGAGTCACTCTGACTATGAATGCAAACCATTTTTTATTAATTTTTTAAATTAGGTAATCACTATTAATGGTATAATACGCGTACTTTACCCTCTAAAGAGAGACAAATCGCAAGTATTATATATTTTGATTGTGATCCCAAGTATTATATATGTACAAACATTATGGTTCACATTACAAATCTTTTTTGCTTATTGAGGCTTTCATATGATTTAGAATTTTCTGTGCTACCTTATATACTTTTCGTATTGCTTTCTTTAACATAAATGGTTATTAATTTATAAAGAAAAATTGTAAGTATTTTAAATAAAAACATTAGAACAATAAGTTTCAGCAAATTCATAATCTATTATTCATATAGTGTAGTGCCAACTATCAACTATTTATATACACGGCACACGCACTCTCATATGAAGAGATTTCTTTTTAATCATTATAAATATTTTTAAGAGTGGTGTGCTTGTGTAATATTCTAGCTACATCGTTCTAATGTTTTAAAAGTAATATAAATCATGCATACAAATACTTCTTCATCCCCAACACTAGGTTAGTCACTTAGTCTAAGTAGCAAAGAGTTTGGTCTCCTTTAAAGCAATGCCTCAGGTCCCATAATTTGTGGAAATGGATGAGACTAAACATGAGCAGATAATTAAAGCATTAGGAACAGAAATCAACACACCAATTCGAGGAAATGGAGATAGGCAATACATTCAGCTTCTTGTTGCAGGAAATGCACAAGTGTGCAGTTTTGTTTCTTTCTTTTCATGAAAACAAAACAAAGAAATAAACAAGCAACAAACAGATACACATATAACCGAGAACAAAAGATTTACAAAGCTCAGCTGTTACAGCGATAAGTAATTTGACAAGACAAATTGGGTATCTGGATTCATATGTATGAGAAGGTACATGAGGTTCCCAGAACCCATCAAAGAATTAAAAAGAACTCACAGTTATCATATACGAAAGCGACCAATAAGTCTGCACTGTTCTGGAAGCAAAGAAGAAATTACTTGTCCATTGAGTGGGAAGAGCTCACCATCAATCCCACATCCATTGTGAGTGTGCTTCCCAGGTTTTATCCTTACAGACTTTACCTGCATCCAAATGAGTGCTGAATTTATACACTTTTGAAATAATGCACAATTACCAAGATAAAAGAGAATGGCCTAGCTTCTGCACACTAAAAAAACATTCAGATAGACACCAAGGTATCACTCTCATAAAAATTTAACTACACATAACTAAAGATTAAAACTAATCAGGATAGTCAATTTTAGTCTTCTATAAAGGAGGGCAAAAGATTGAATACAGTTCACATCATTAGGAGATGGATTTAGACCGTAACCAGCAAATTTCCCTTTAAAATATGGACTAAAACAAACACTAATGCAAATACCTTGATATTTTCAACATATGGCAGTGAAAGGTGTCGACCCATCTGTAGAAGTACAAAAAATCTTATCAGCTTTAGCCTTCCATTCCCATGAACCAAGACCAGATCTAGTGTGTTATCATCGTGCTCAGCCTTGGGAGCAACGACCTGAGAACTTTGAACAGTTCTACATGCATGGTTGCATACCAGAATGCCAAGAAACTGTCCCTTAGAAACAACCCATTTGTCTCCAAAATGAGGCACAACTTCCTTTGTCGATCCTACTTCTGCATCATCTGATGGACCGGGCAACTCAATTGGGTTTTCCACATCCCAATTAGTAGGCTCTGCGTCCCATTTTGGTTCCGCATCCCAGATAGGACCTGGGTCAGATAGTGTTGAAGATATATCCTCTCTATCATTTGTTGTGGTGTTTCCCCATTTAGAAGTATCATGCGTGGTGGTCAATCCAGTCCATCCTTTATCATTCCTTGACTTAGATCTTGTTCTTGGCCAGTTTGGAGTTGTTGATAGAGGCAGCTGTGGATGGATAACTTCTGGCTCTGCTGTGACATTGCTCCTTCCAGATGATAGGCGTTTTGACTTTGGATCTAAGCCACGCACCAATTCAGAAGGTTCAGTGCTAGCATGAGTGCTGCTACATGTATCCAGGTCTCCACCAGACATACGACTCGGAGTCATTATTGAGTCAATACTTGAAAGACTAGATGCTCTGGGCATTCCCTCCTTATTTGTTCTACCCATGATGTCAGTATACAGATCTGACATGTCAACAACCTCCCTTTCACCAGAAAGCTTACCTTCTCTCTCAGTTTTTGATGCAGGAAGATATTCAATTTCATAGCTATACCGTGGTAAGCATAAGAACTTCAGGAATCCAGCAACAAAATACCGCAGTGGGCCAAAGCGTTTCTGATATTTTTCAGAAAGCTCCAACACTGCAATGTGAAAAATCAATGAACACTTGATACATTTTCAAAAGCAGGCCTTAACTAGTGTGTCACCGTATTGATCAAATGCTTTCAATTCTAAATAATGGTTTTACCATTCCCCTAGCTTTTTATGTTCTTTTCCATCCTTATCTTTGGCTCCTTTTTTTTCAGTTACCAAATGTTAGATTTCAAAATCATTCATGAGCCTTCACCTAATAGCTTAAGCTTTTGGGATAGTTGGTTATTTGACAACACGGTTCATTAATGATGGTTTCATGGTTATGACAAAAAATTCTTATGGCAGACATAGTCTACAAAAGATGGGCCTAAGAACTAAAACACAGCTGCTCATAAAAATGTGGCGACAAGAAGTAAAGGGCCCCAGAGCACAACTAAAAACCAAGCAGTTTCCCACTTTCCCTTTTTCTATCCTATAATTTCAGCCTTTCAGTAGTAAAAAGATGGATGGGCATTCACTTACCATCACCAACAAAACCATAATATGAGACTGTCAATCCAAAGTGAACTTTATTAGTCTGGGCCCATTCAACAGCAAAGACGTCTGTAGCAGTAAGCCCCCCCTGAACCAGAAAATGTAATTAGTAAGTAACTGCAAGGGCTTATGAAGTGTTAGACAAGGCAGAGGTTATCAAGAAAGTATCAACACAATTATTGACATGGAAAATAGAATTGACAATAAAAACAAAAAATGTTCATCTAGTCTACTGAAGGAAAAAAAAAACGCAATACAAATTAACACTTAGTTTATTCATTACATGTTGAACAATGAGATGTGATTGTTAAACTAAAGCATTTTTTCCCAAAGCATTAACCAATACTCCAATTAAATATCCAGCTGAACCTGAATCATCCCAGATACTGATGAGTTGCAGCCTGCAGGCTTGCCGCAAAACTAGTTAGGGTTTCTTTTATACAGATTGTTCTGCGTTCTGCCAATAATCTATTATTGCATTCTGTGCTTACAGGGTGTTTATTTAAATGATACTAGAAGAAGGATCTTTCCCTCCTCCATACACATAATCTTTCCTGTTTGATTATGACTAGAATATTGTTCTATAAGCTGATGATGCTAAAATCAATCAATATAAAAACAGAAACAGCAGCAGCACATCACTAAAAAATATTAAAGAACAACAGGAAAAACGAATTCTGATGACAAACAAACAATTTTGACAGATAACACACACAAATAGTGTCCTAAGAGGGAAGAAACTTAATATACAATATGGCTAAAGATCAGAACATGGATATAAATTTTGAAGTTACCAAAGTCTTCCTCACTGAAAATGTTGAACTAACATGCCTAACTATTATTTGAGTGGAGAAAACAAAGGAATTCTACCTTCACAATAGCAATTGCTGCAGAAACTGGATCTCTGACTCCAAGAACAGTCCATACCAGTGAGTTATCAGAACCAGCTGGTATGATTCCAATAGGTATAGATATTCCTTCCTTTTGATTGTCTCTGCTAAGGAGACCATTAAGAACCTACAAATCAACCAAATCATATAACTTGCCCATTACTAATGAACGGGTACATGTGTGCGCACGCGAGTGTTTAAAATATGAAAGGAGAGCACTTCTGCAAAAAGCACGACCTTAAGGCATCCTAATACAAAAATTAATGGTGGGGCATGAAACACACCATATTCGAATATCAATGTGGCTAAAGTGGTTTTGCAGGTCTAAATCCTGAATGTGGACAGATTCTTTCTGCCTGCGCTTTTGCAGGTTCTCAAGACTTCTAGTGGTCCCGTGATTATTTGGGTGCTAATCCACTGGCCATTGGCCAAGTTCTTTCAAGTTGGGCAATGGACCATATCAAATATTTATGGATAATTAGGTACGAAACTCTATCTTTGAGGCTTCTCTTGTCTTTGGTATCTGTCAAGTAACCACTTATCCCAAAAGCTTAAGCTTAAGTTGTTGGGTAAGGGCCACATTGATGGTTTTATATTATATTCTAACACGCCCCCTCACGCAAGAGCCCTTTGGGCTTGAAGCGTGGATAATGCACAGGCCCACCTACCATGTGCTTAAATTCCACTTTTTAATTAGAAAGTGAGGGGAGCAAGGATCGAACTCTAGACCACTAAGTCATAGAGACTCTGATACCATGTCAAGTAACCACTTATCCCAAAAGCTTAAGCTTAAGTTGTTGGGTAAGGGCGACATTAATGGTTTTATATTATATTCTAACAGTATCAAACACCCATATGCTTTTCATTGTCAGTTAAACATCTTTCTTGTTAACGCATAGTAAACCCAGATAATCTGATATCAGTTCAAGAGAAGAGATGCATATAATAGTTTGATAATTTAAGTGTTCTGTCATTCTGTGTGTGATACTGATCCAGTTCCTAAAAAAATTTAAAATTAGTAACTACACCATGAAATACTAGATTAACAAGAAAAATTCACAATATTTTTCAATCAGTCCTTGATAGTTTATGATCCAGGAACAGACAAATTACAAAAGGTTTCTTAGGAGGTAACAGAGTTAAAAACAAAGAAGACAGTATTTTCAATGAACAAACCAGTACAGAGAATAAGACACTCAAACAATAAAATAGTCTGCTGACCTCATTGATAATCCCATCACCACCAACACATATGATTCCTGAAAGAAAAAACAATTCAAGAAAAAAAAGGTGTAAACATGAGAAAACCTTTGAAAAGTAATAAACGAAACTATAATCAACAGATGTTCAGACTAAAACAATTACTTTACCATCAGGGCAAGTGCTGATGTCTACACTTGATGCAAGACTTCGAGCATGACCAGCAGATGTTGTTTTGACTACCTCCAATCTAAACCCAGCAAGCTGTCACAGCATATGCCACACATGTAAGTGAAGAAGTCACATGCAGCTTTATTCTATAATAATGCAAGTATTTTGAACTATGATGATTGAAACATTGGAATCAAAATCTGAAATGATCCAGTCAAAGAAGAACAAAAAACTGAACATAATGTAGATATCACTATAATTATCAAGCTTGCAGATGTCATCAAATATGCATACCTCCACCATGATGAATATAAAAACAAGCATATGCAGCATATAAATCCAGGACAGAGTGTAATGTACCTTAAATATTGGTTCCACAATGCCATGGAAAACCTTACTTGAACGACCTCGACCTGAGCGTGGGTTTAAAATCACAAGCATCCTAGGCGGTGTTTTACATCTAAAGATCAGTTCAGGAGGCATATCAGTACGAAGCAATTCTTGGGATGCTTGCTTCTTTGAAGAACCTAAAGGGTGAGGTAGACAATTCACGAAACATTGTTGGTCGGCAAATCCACCAACCCATTGAAGTGCCTCTTCCACATTAGAAGCCACAAAGCGAAAGTCCTTGCGACTTCTCCGAGATTTTATAAAACAGGAAAGACCGCATGAAGCCTTATTCATCGGGTACGAGTGCACCGTGAAGTGTCTGAAGCCAACATTATAAGAAACCTGTTCAGAACACAGGACTACAACTTATCAGTGATATTTAGTTTTCCTCCCTGGCACCTAAAAACAATTTACCACAAAACTATTCTACCCTCCATCTGACATAAAAACAAACGCATTACCGAGATAACGTCGTCAAGGTGCAGCACTTTGGACCCCCAAAGTAAAGCCTTGCTTGTAAGCTTGGCATCCACAGCTCCTTGCTTGGTGATATCAGAAGAACCTTGTTGAGCATCATCATTCTTGTTCACAGCAGCCTTTCTCTTATCAAAAAGCAATTTCCCAGAGAAAACCACATACCCCAGCAAATCAGACTTCTCATCTCCTCCTCCTCCACCTCCTCCTACACCACCTCCTATATCAATCCTATGTTCAAAATTCTTCACCGCGGCGTCCTGCTCATCCGGACGACTATTACCACTAACCTCACTACTCCTCCTGGAACCTCTCACTCTCCCCCGCTTCTCCGGGAACACGACCGGAGACGTTTGCTCCCCGGTAGCAATCTGCGAACACAATCCCAACCTTCTCAGAGTCTGCTGAGGCGAAGAAAGCCTCAACGCCGGCGGCCTAATACTACCACCACTGCCACTACTACTACCGTTATTGCTACTGCCAGTAGAATTCCTACTCCCACTCCCACTCTTGTGCATATCTCTCATGCTATCACCAACCTTCCGCACACGATAAACAGACAACCTAACATGCGCAAGCGCATGATGCAACGGCCAAGCCACCTTCCCCTACAAGATTGAGGGTTAGGGTTTGTAGATTTCGAAACTCAACCCCTCTATTCACCACTATTCAGCTCAGATCGCGAAAACATGACCGGATCTATAAACTAACCAAATTTTCAATTGCGAATACGCATCCAATACGAGAGAAACTATCTATCTACGATTCAGTATAAATTGAAGCTGCGAATTCGAAAAAAACGGTGCTACAAAGAGAAGAAGAGGTAGCGAACCGAACGGAAACAGTGATCGGTGGTGGTTGGTTCTTCGAGGATCGGTGGTGGTGGTGGTGGTTGGTGGCGTCGGTGATGGTGATGAATGATGATGATGATAACGAGAAGAAGCTGAAAGAGGTTTTGAAAAAGGTGGCTCCACCCACCAAACCTTGTGAACTGTAAAGGACGATCAGGATCCTTCGTCAGCTTCAACGGGTTCACCACTTTCATTTGCCGTCATTGTTGTGTTGTGAGAGTTTGGATGATAATTTTTTCTTTTTTCTTTTTCTCCTCTTCGTTTATTTAATTGATAGTTAAATTATTTAATTCCAAACAAACATAACACCTGCTACCACTGTACGTCAGAACCAGCTCGAATTCAGTGGTTGGTGATGGTATATTAACTAGTATATCTGCCCGTGCTCTGCACGGTTAGTTTTCCATGATAAATTGTGTAACACAAACAATACTCTACCCATATATTACATATTATTGATCAGAAAATCTGGGCCATTCATTCACTTGTGAACACAGTTCATCGTTCATTTCACTACATGAAAACAATACCACTTCAGCAAAACCTAGAAATCCTATTAGGTCTGATCATGTATTAATACATCAATAATGGCTTCTTTCTCACAGGTAAAAAAAAAGGTCAATGTATCTCCTTCCTTTAATCCATGTGTTCTGCAAAAGGTTCTCCAACCCTTACCAAATCTCGCATATGTGCGTCGTGGAACACCAAGAATCTTGCATTGAACTTCTTTGCCAGTTGGCCCTCTCAATAGCCAGTTGTAAACTTCACCTTGTCGTAGATATTCATAAACATGTGCAGGCAAATTCTGCAAGCATCATTACAACCTATTAGGAACCTTAATTAGCATGTTAAAAAGCTTAAGCAAATTAGTTTTACTATACCAGCTGACTTGAAGATACTTGATTTGGTGATAGCCTGGAGGCGAAAAAACAGGGATACACAATCCATTCTGGGTCCCTACTATTTTGGATCCGGGTGGATTCAGCCTGGCTTGAAATTGCAACATCAACAGTAGGGGTGGGGGGGTTAAAACTGGAGGTGGAGGTGGGGGAAGGTAACATACTTCCTCAATACTTTCATTGTATATAAACAAATCAAAGTTGGAAAATCCCTGGAATTTGAGAAGCAACCAGTTCAACCCTTCCAAAGAATAATACTTCCGTATCTCCGGCAGACCTTTAAACAAATAGGGCTTTCCAGCATTTTTATCATATGAAACAAAATGAACCTTTCCAAAGGGATCAATCAACTTCCACTGGTTGAGTAGTTCATGATCAAATTCGTTAGCAAATTGTGGTGAAACTAAGGCTACTTCCTGCACATTCAAATTAAGTCAAAAAATATACACACATACACTAATAAAGCAAAATCTATATGATGAGCTTTATCACCTGGCCAGGTAATGTGAAAATGGCAATGGAGTCCCTACAACAAAGAAGATCATCTTCAAAATTCAGCTCCATCTACACAGTTGATTTTGGATATGTGGAATGAACTCACTGCACTCCGGTGTGTATACAAAGGATTATAAGTAGTTGCTACAATGGGTGTCTATGATATGCTGGCACAGTTGAATATTGGAGTCAAAGTTAAAAAACATGCATACCTTTTTGCAGAGCCTCAAGCAGAACTTAAGTTATTTCCAATTAGCCATCAAACCGTTTACTACCAATTCTACTTTTGGGTGGCTGAAATAATTAGTAGACGTTGTGTCAGAGTTGGGAATTCGTAAAAACGGGGTTGCCCTTATTGCAGCATTTATATTTGACTGTGTAATGTTTGAAAAAATATACTGACAAAGAAAGGAAACAGGTTTATTGATTATACCATATATCATGAATTAATTGACCTTCTTTGATTTGGTGGCCTTTCTTAAGCATGAATTATTACCTGAGCCTCTCAGTCGGTGAAAGGTGTTTATCAAAAAGACTTGGAAATACTGATTTTATTTGGCATCACTACATGGGCAGTATATTAGGATATAGATTGCAACCTGAAGCATCTTGACATAAGTTTTTTCAACTTAATAGTAGTAGATACAATATGTCTGGCATTAGATAACAGATTAGAGTATTTGGCTTATTACAGAATATAGATGGAAAACTAAAATAGTTAATGTACTGGATCAATGGGAAGTGGACAACATGGAACTGCCACAAAATTACACATATGATTTTAAGAGAGCCCCCCAAACTGTTTTGACCACGTAATTGTCTGCAAAAACATGACAAACATATATAAAAAAGATATTGAAATGATATCCTTACAACAATGTTATAATTTAATACATATAAGAGTAAGATTTAAAACTTACAGTATTTCATATATGATGGTTCTTCAAACGTTTTGAAAAACTTCATTGTATACCACATTTTTGGTGACCTTTGAGATTAATCCATCTTCATCTAACAATAAAATTTTGAGACCTTTTCTGGACTTTACTCTTGATAAGGCAACATATAACTGTCCATGAGTAAATACTGGCTTAGGCAAATACAAACCGACATGAGAAAGCGTCTGACCTTGACTTTTATTAATCGTCATTGCAAAACATAAAGCAATGGGAAACTGTCTCCTGACAAATTTAAATGGTAAACCAGAGTCTGTAGGTACTAAATCCATTCTTGATATAAGAACCTTCTCACCTAACTGCTTCCCTGATACTACATTGGCAACAATAACATTTTTTCCCATATCTTTAACAATCATTCTAGTACCATTACAAAGTCCACCTGCTTGGTCAATGTTGCGCAACAACATAATAGGGACACCCACTTTCAAACTCAATTTGTGATTTGGTATACCGGAACATTGAATATTATTGAGGAACTCAGTTGTGAACCATTCTGCTTCGACCTCTGAGTCTTCATCTGACCTGCAAGTTGTATCACAACTCAAATATTCTTTAATCTCACCTGGAATTTTACCTAGCATTTCAGTATTAATAATTTCTACACTTTCTAATGTAGGAGCCAAAATAGCCCTATCTTCAAAGAATTTGTAATTCTTTTCATTCAAATTTTGCAGCATTTGAGGGTAAGCAAAGTCAATCAAACTTTGAATTGGATTATCAGAGTCAAGAATAAGAAGATCATCTGGAATCTGAATTGTAGAATCTTCTGCATCAATTGTATTCACCTTTCCGTCACCAATGTCTAATAGCCAGTCAGCAAACCTTTTAATTTCAATCTTTTCATCATGACATTTTGAGCTAATAAGCCTCATGTTTTTGGTAAGTTTTAGCACATGACATTGCTTCCAAAGATAAGACGAATTGATTGTGGCACTAACAATTTCAGAACGACTTCCTTTCTGAATAACTGGCAAAATTTGCCTAAAATCTCCACCCAAAACCACCACTTTACCCCCAAAAGGCATGCCACTATCAACACTTTGATGCGACTTCATTATATCATTTAAAGTCCGGTCCAATGCTTCAAAACACCATTTATTGAGCATGGGTGCTTCATCCCATATGATCAAACTTGTTTTTTGTAACAACTCTGCCTTTAAAGAACCTTGTGATACATTGCAAGTTGAACTCTCTTTTATAGAAATTGGAATAGAAAACCTAGAATGTGCAGTTCTGCCACCAGGTAAAAGCAAAGAAGCAATACCACTTGAAGCAACATTTAATACAATCAACCCTTGTGCCCTAACAGCAGCTGATAATGTATTCCACAAATAGGTCTTACCAGTACCTCCAAAACCATATAAGAAAAAGAGACCTCCAGCTCTATTCATAACTGCATCCATTATGGATTTGTATATCTTATGTTGTTCAGCAGTTAATGAATTGAGTAATGATTTGTGCAAATCTTCCATTTCAGCTTTATCATAATTCAATTCATCCGCTACAAATTTGTTCTCAAATTGGGAGTCATCAAATAAGTGTGGAAATGGTAAGCATGGATAATCTTTTAAAGATCTTCCATTCATATGCAGTAGTTTCTCCAATTCTATTAAACAAAGATTCTTTAAATCATCATCATTTATATGAAGATCTACACCAAAAAAAACCCCAATAATTATCTCATGCAAATATATACATTAACATAATTTCGATAAAAAAAATTTCCAAACCTGAATTGCGCAGCTTTTTCCTCCTTTCATAAACTATACTGTCAGACAAAATTCTCCAAGACTTTTCCCACACAAATTCAGGTTTGCTCATTGTGTTTGTTGTAAGCAACATTACAAAGAACTTTCGCAGCTGGGTACCTACAAAAATATATATGGTAATTAGATAATACTATCATGAACAACAGAGGAAGTTGATATAAATTTCGTGCTGTATTTTATGACAAATAAAAGACATTAATTGGATGTTACACACCTGATGCTAATTCATTTGCTTCCGTAATTGCATCTAAGAATTCCTTATCATCAGCTAATAATCCTAAGGCGTAACATGCGTCACGAAATGTAGGATATTCAACATCATCCACAGTGCGAATGCTCTCCCAACTTGTGCAACCTTTCTGTAGAGTCAATAAAATTCTCAAGTAATAAAGTTCACCAACTCCATGAGGAATATATTGGAGTCTTCCAATAGATGTCCCTTTCTTCCTTGGATGCCATGAATGAGTGTCTTCATCATATACAAAATGGGATGGGAACTCTGCATATGTAAACGCTTTTCCTTCACCATACTTACAATTGGCTTTCATCCAAGCTATAAACATAGTGTCTTTTTCAGTAGCCTTGTCTACCACGCGCTTTAAATCATCATGATCTTTAAAACAAACACTTTGTTTATTTGGAAGATGAAATGTCACTTTTTTAACCGAAGGCCATTTGACATGAATAAATAATTTCAATGTCCTCCAAACTGCTTCACACGGAGTAAGGTATCTACAATCATAATATTGTTTAATTTCATCTTTGACCTCAGTCTCCGTGCAATCTTTGTTCTGATTGGATATCTCAACATTTACTCTATCCGGCCCTTTGCTAACATATTTGAAGAGATATTTGATTGCATTTGACTTGTTGCAATATTCAACATTGATATGACCATTGTATAACATGAGTAATTGAGGATTATAAGGGACAACAAAACTATTATCCATGCGAATACCTTTCTTGTCCACATAAACTCCAGTGTCTCTTCTTTTATAAACAGGATAACCATCATCATCAATTATAGTGCTTTCTTGGAATTTTTTCGGAAAAAATTTACTGCACTTTCCATCTGTCATGCAAGGAGATTTGTAATGTCCCGAACCACAAGGCCCATGCAACATGTAAGTAGACACAACGTTGTTTAATTTAGGATATAATATTGGGTCAGGAATCTCAGCAGAAATGCATTTATCAATGTCAGAAGTTGTTACTAATTTGTTCTCTTTAGAAAGCCATAACAAAATATGAGCATGGGGTAATCCTCTTTTTTGGAATTCAATTGTATACATACCTGGAAAAAAAACATACAAATAACTATATATACAATAAGTTATAATTTGAAAACAGTAAATAAATGGAACATACCTGCATCCAAAGGTCCGAAGATGATGCCACTCTTCAAGGTTGCTATTAAATGGTCAAGTTTGATTTTAAACACTCGACAACAAACATCAGGACGTTCGTCAGCACGAACATTTCGTGGTCGCACAAATCTATCAATTTCTTTCCATGCAGAATTGCAGGTGACAGTAATGAAAAGGTCAGGATAACCATAACGCTTGCATATAGCCATTGCATCCTGACAACAATCAAACATATAGCGTTTTCCACCAATAAAGGATGCTGGGAGCACAATACGCGTCCCTAAAAAACTTGGATCAGTTTCTCCTCTAGACATTGCTTCTTCAAGGCCATTGAGAAAATCTGCTCGAATCAGTTTTTGATTATTTCTAATAAATGAAAGCCTTTGTGATTCAATCATAGTAAAGCAATCAACCACAAATTGTTGAAAAAGCCTTCTGCATAAAACCACATTCCCATACTCATTATTCCTTTCTTGAATTCTGAATGTTATGAATTCTCTCAATGTGACGCGAGGTTTCAAGCGAGAGCTAGTAGTAGCAGAAATACCAGATAAAGGAATATCTTCTTGCCAACCATCTTCGCCATAAGGAAATATCAAAGGATATTGTAAAGGAATAAACGAAGTATGAGTTTCGTGAATCCTAGAAAGGACACCATCTTTTTTGACAATAATATCACGACCAACTTCAACTGTATCAAAATCTCCTACAATAAGTGCTGCAATCTCGTCAGACGTAGGAAGGTTATATGTTCGGGGGTCCTTACCTCGCTTCCGAAAAAGTCTCAAAGCAAATGACGAAGATTCTTTCTCATTGATATAATCTCGCACTTTGCGAAATGATTTTGCTAAAACATTGTTCTCATCAATCATTTGCTTTAAATCCTCAACTAATGATATATCCAAATTCTCCGCTGTGTTCATTGAGCTGCACATGGGCCAAAACACTTGTTAAATTTCATGCCAACATATTACATGTAAAAATGATAAAAAAAGATAAATTACTATATAGAATATAAAAACTTACTTAAACGGCTTCATTCTATTGGAATTTTCATTCTGTGTGTCATAGATATAAAGTTGGGCAAATTTTGGTGATTGACCGGCTTGAGGTAATAGAGTACCAATTCTGTGATAATTTTGGCCACTCAACACAAATTGAGGGGGGCCTCCACCATTGTTCAAAGAGGATTCAACCTTCCCACCAATTGAAGTAAAGGCGAACATACTATTATATGCTCTAATATTATCCTTAAAGTGTTTTGATCGGGAATCTATACCATGAAGCAAATTATACAACAACAGTGGCGGCTTAGATATAAATGGTAAGACCACCTTTCCTTTCATACAACACCGATAGAATTCGGGATTATTAGACTGCTTACTTTTGTCTATTCGTTCTTCATACCACATCTGAGCATGGCAAATTCTGCACAGAAAAGATGCATCTCCAAGGTCTACCTCGTCTGTAAACACACAAATGAAACGTTACATTACAGCTCGGTTGAACTTACGCATGGAACCTCTATTAGATAACAAAAACTAAACAATTACCTATTAACTCAGCATCGTCGTATATGTTTGGAACATTAAGTGGAGAATTAGCAGCTGCATTGAACTCAGAAACCAGTTTCCGACACAGAGATACACCTTCCCCAGGCTTAGTCTTAACAACAGAACTCTTTGAGGAACTTGCTCTAGACTGTGCTATATTCGGTCTTTTACCAATATTTCTTTTCTTGACCTTCAGTCTGGGGGAATCACGTGTTCCTACTTAACAACATTTACACATGTTATTAACTATGAAAAGAAAATAAATTAATCATTAGCAATTCGGGACGACATACCTGTGTTGGAATCACGTTGTGGAAAATTTTCTTTGTCCATGACCAAGCAGCTTCTTTTGATTTTGACATGTTGTATTCTCCTTAACCTTGCAGCTGCACTCTGCTGGGTTATAATAATGTCTTCAGCTGCACATATTGAACATAAAATCATTTCAAAATATAACATTTATTGTCAATCATCAATCATTTAAATCATAGTAAAATGATTAGATACCAGTTTTTAGGGAACCATTGGAGTGGACATCTTGCAAAATCGAAATGTGAGTCAAATTGGAAGAAGATGTTGAATGAAACCCGCCTGAATCAAACACGGATTTCTGTGAATAATACACAATACTTCCAATTCAACCTCAAGGATATAACACGAAATTCAGATCTTACAAAATGTGCTTTTTGTATATCCCTCGTTAGGAGTGGCACCTGGAATGTTGATTGCTCTATCCAAACGCATCCCACTGGATCTTCCATCATTTGGAACTGACATGATATTTGTTATATTTGATAACAATGGACTGCAACTCATCTTCCTAGACTTTGAACCTGTTTCATTGAAATTAAGAGCATTATATAAATTAGTAGACACAGGATAGGAAATGACCAAAATTTTAGCCATTTCACTTAACACTAAAGTGGAAATCACAAATTAGAATTTATAGCATAATAAAAAGTGCATAACAACTGCAATGCTTGCCTTGCCCAGTGCTCCCACAATTTTCATTGTGAAAAATTTCTACAGAACTTCTTTTACGATCCATTATTTGCTTCCTGATACTTCTGGATGCTTTGCATAATAATGCTGCTAAATTTAGACCATTAAACTACTTGGCATGTACAAAAGTGTCTTCGTTAAACGAAAAATGGTACTAATATTAAGATGAATTCAAAGGAAGCTTATATAGCAATATGACCAAATTACCTTGGACCTTATCTTCGCCAGGCGTGTCCCTATGCACAGATGAAGAGTCCATAACAAAACTTTCCTGATTGTGCCCAGGTGAAGAATCCCCTTATAGTAATACCAGGGTATGTTGATACAATAGCCAAGAGCAAACTCCTGATGAAAATACATACACTAAACTACAATTACTATCTCCAAATTCAGAAAGTTCAGCAACAGGTGGTATGGAAAATTCATGATTCAACCTTGAAGGTCAAATATGAGTTTGTGGTTTAGATATTTATATCCATTGCCACCAATAAGTGAAACACATGATACCAAATACCACAATAGCATAGGCGAGAATATCACATCAATTGGATTTGAATAATGAAATATAAAAGCCTTTATTAAAGTGGTTTGGTAAATTACATAAAAAAAAATGTGAATGGAAGTCAACATCAAAAGTAACTCGAAATGGGCCTTTGATAGCTTAATAAAGACAAAACTTACACTTAAGATTTAAATATACTACATAAGATTATTTAGGAGCCATTACTCTTTAAATAAAATCTGATATAAATGCTACCCCTTATATACACTGTCTTGAAGTGATGTTCTCTTTGCCATGTAAAGATACTTTTCTACTCCAAAACAACCATTTGCATGGTTTTAAGAAGAGAGTGAAATCACTTTTTCATAACACAACTTGACATTAATATTAATAATATTTTACAAACATATCTTGATTGGTAAACATAGATGACATATTCATATCGTGAAACAAACGTAGACATAAACCACTAAACAACACAACATCCTAATTCCTACAATTAGGCCAACCTAAGCCTTTCTTGAAATGTCCACACTGGACCAGATCTGGCATTAAAAACCATGCAAATAAGCAACCCAAATCCCCCTAAAAGCGTGTACAATGGCCAACAACAATCTCTACTTGAAAATCTCCACATCAATCAACCTGGATACACCATCAGTGAAGTGCATTGACATCTTCTGACCATGCTGAATGTCATGAAGTTTACAAAATTTTCTCCAACCCTTTCCAAGTTTAGTGTAGGTTTTATCTGGCCTGAAAAGGATGTTGATGTCCTTCTTAATTCCAGTTGGTCCTCTTATGACCCAGGGCTGACGTCCGTTTTGGCGAACATATTCAGCCACCTTTCGAGGTAAGTTCTAGAAAAAAAAATGAAAAAACATCATATACTTAAGGGGAAACGAATGGTATCAATAAGCCTTAGTTTTACAATTTAAATCAAACTTACATACTGACTTCCGTACGCACGGTACGGGATCAGAGTCGTGTTGAGGTGCATGCGATACTGAGGTGGCCCTTCATTTGCTTGCACAGTTGTTCCTCCCAGGTGAGCCACCATTTCAAGCTCTTGCTCGGCCTCAACAGAAATATCAGTGCTAGAGGGTGGTGGAGCATATGGCACAAGGGCTAAAGCTTCTGACAAAGCATCTTCTTCAGAGCGGTCTATCCGGACGCTCTCGACTTCATCTTCTTCCCCCCTGAAGACCCAGAACCTTCTACAGGTGCTCGAAAGGGATCATAGCTAATCTCATTGTCCAATAAGTCAAAATCCTCATGTGGAAATGAGATGCAGCAACCATTTGGAGGACACACCAATGTGTCTCATCCAAGCCATAGAATGAAACAACTGCACCCCAACCTTGAAGGAGAGTTGGTGTTGTAAAATCCATATTAAAGTCCACAATGTAAAGCCTCTGCAAAGGGTCTTCAATCAACCATTTGGCCCCAAGAACATTAGCCAGTTAAGCACGAATTGTTGGTCAATCACAGCAATTTCCTAGATGCAAAAAATAACCAGAGTAAATAAATTAAAATGAAGCGTTATAATAGTTTAAGAACATGTGTTTCCCAGTAAATGCAAGGAAGCATAACGTGCAAAAGGAAACTATCATGAAGCGTTAGAATAATCAATATTTAGTATGTTCCTTAGGCACTATCATGAACCAGCAGGTCTGGGTTAAGTCTTGAACCAAGGTTTACCAAATAAATGTCAACGTTTCAATAACAGTTATATCATGGTTTGTTTACCAAATCCATACTGAAAAAAAAAGACCCAAAAAATGTGTTTTGAGGTCTAAAGTGGAAATAGCATACTTCATTCTTGCGCGGTATGATACAAAGGGTACCCATGTAACCACCAAATGGAACAAAGTGAACCATGACTTGTGTGAAGATTTGAAGCACAGATTGAAAGTAAGACCAAAAACAGCTTAATGATGCATGAAGTTAAAGTCCTGGAAGTACCTATTTATAGGATGGTGGGCAAGTGAGGCAAAGTTTTTCCCACCAAAACGAACATAGATATCTTTAATGACTAAATCATAAGTTTTTTATAAATAAATTATAAAGAAATTCTTATTTTGTAGATATATAATTATATAGTCTAAAAAGATACTCATACATGCTTGGAGGATCGGATTAAGTTATTAACAATGAAGCTAACTTTTTTGAAAAAACATATTTACATAATGATTACTTGGAATTAATTTTGTTTCAGAGAAATATAATCATTCCACTTAAATATATGCGGCAGATATTTTTTGGGCATGTGCTATTCTTGTGAAAAAAGAACGTGTATAGTAAATATCAAAGATACAAAGAGTAAAGACATGAAACTAACATTCTTGCACGTTAAATGCTCCTTTCATGTCAAACTTATCTGATACACCTGGCCAGCATTAGCAACTCTGTGAACTGATCCTAAAAACATATTTTATGAGGACTATGTTCTACCCAAACCATTAAATATGTTAATCCTAAAAAATGTGATTAGATTACAAACTAAAGTAGTTTAGTGTTTGCAC